>NC_053392.1:470824466-470864868 GCF_905171765.1 Bufo bufo | reverse complement strand
TCAGACGTCAATGTTCACACAAGACTGGTCATAGGACAGGGATCATTGCAGGTTCAACTGCATGGACCCCTACAAGCACTAAGATAATGCACTTGGCGAAATACAGTTCTTTTATCTTGGACAGGAACTAGAACTTGTACTGCGTATACACTTAAGTTGTGGTGCACGGCGCATGATTACAATCAGTAAGCTGTCAATCAGTCAGGGTAAGGAGGGGTGTCCTGTGTACAATGGTGGAGCTATGGTACGCCCTCAGTCAACGCACAGCTCATGTGCATATTGGAAGAAAGTCATTTTTTGAGGGAATGCAGCAATGCATTACCATGATAAAGGTGGAGCTGTAACACTATCTAAGTTTAACACCGTATTATGCTTGATTTAATATGCAAAATCATGCTGACAGACTCCCTATAAAGTGTCACAGGTGATGACCCTACCAGATAAAACTGTACATCTCATCTCAGTAAGTGAGATACTGGGAATAAACATTGCAGTGATTTTCAGGTTTTGAATCAAGTTAAAGGCTAAGATTACCTTTCCTTTATTTACTTGTATCACCTAAAGTACCAAATATACTGCAATACATACCATGAGCAGCTGCAACAACAGCACCAGCAAAAGCAGCAAGTATTCGGCCTTTGGTTCCCTTCAGGAGCTTGTGGTACCGTCGAGGTTTCTTCATTTTGTGACTGCTGCCTCTTTCTCATTTCAGCAATTCCTCCCTGTGGCTGAAGAACAAAATGTAATAACATTAAACGGCAAGATTTCACCTAATGTGCCTTCAATCTGCATTATGTATAACGGTAGCAGTAGGCGGCTGAGATTGTTACTATTATGTATGTTTGTATTTGTATAATCAAGAAATGGGGCCTTGTAGCTATGTCAAATATTTTAGGAGGAGGCTCTAAATAATTGATGTTGCTTAGGCTGTGCTCACGTCAAGTTTGTAAGAAATGTTAAAAGGGTTCTCCGGGAATTAAGAAAATGAAAATACTTAAATATTACTTCATTATAAATATATTCCCAAATACCTTACATTAGTTATTATAATGGCTCGTTTTGTCTGGGGAGCAATCATTAGGAAAAACAAAATGGCCGCTGTCATATCAGTACACACAAAACCTGTCCTAATCACACAGAAGAACAAGTTACTTCACAACACTGAGCTAAAGAGCTGCCTCATCCTCCTATCTGCTCTGCTTGTCAGGGATTATCATCCTGAATACAGTTTAATATGGTCATCAGCTAAATCTCTGTAGGAATGGAGTTCATGAGCAGATGTGGCGAATAAACAGCAGTTCTTGTATGCAGTTTCCATTACCACAGTCTGTCCTGTCCCTCCTCTCTGTACTCCATGTCTCCTCATGAACTCCATTCCTACAGAAATTCAGCTGTATTCAGGATCATAATCACTGACAAGCAGAGCAGAGGGGGGGATGAGGCAGCTCATTATCTCAGCACTTTATATGTGGCGGGTGCCATTGCCCGCGGCATGTAAAGTGTTAAACAGCCCGGATCGGCACTCCTGCCGGTCCAGGTTGTTAGTACGGCTCTCATGTGAGAGCCAGGTCCTTGCTCCCTGGGGGACCCGTGCAGTGGCTTAGACTGGGCCCAGCCTAAGGCCCCTTAGTGATCACCGTAAAAAGGATCCAAAGGCACTGTTTAGTGGAGGGGGGATCTGTGGATGGCACTGTTTAGGGGGGGATCTGTGGATGGCACTGTTTAGGGGGGATCTGTGGATGGCACTGTTTAGGGGGGAGATCTGTGGATGGCACTGTTTAGGGGAGGGGGGGATCTGTGGATGGCACTGTAGGCGAATCTGTGGATGGCTCTGCCATCCACAGATCCCCCTACAGTGCCATCCACAGATCTCCCTCCCCGACGCTCACAGCAGTATATTTATAAACTAATCAGTAACTACTTTAACTTTAATCATTGCTCATTGCTGAGCTCTTTACTTGGATTATAATTTATTTGGATATGGGATATCTTACTTTGTCTTAGCTCCGGTAATAGCAGGCAGTGTGGGGGGCGGCGCTCACTCACTGACGTCATGCGCCTGCTCCTCCTACTAGGCGGCACAGGCGCGTGACGTCAGTGAGTGAGCGCCGCCCCCCGCACTGCCTGCTATTACCGGAGCTAAGACAAAGTAAGATATCCCATATCCAAATAAATTATAATCCAAGTAAAAAGCTCAGCAATGAGCAATGATTAAAGTTAAAGTAGTTACTGATTAGTTTATAAATATACTGCTGTGAGCAGTGGCCCTGTATATTCTAACCCCCAGGCAAGCGTCCCTGTCACCATGGGAACGCCTGGGGGTTAGAATATACCATCGGATTTGAGTTTTTTCGATCTCACTGAGCTCGTAAAACTCAGATCCGATGGTATATTCTAACCCCCAGGCAAGCATCCCCGTCACCATGGGAACGCCTGGGGGTTAGAATATACCATCAGATCTTCTGAGTTACTCAGCCGCAAAACAAGCACCGTCGCGACCCCTAGGTTGAGAACCGCTGATGTAGAGGAAGTTAATACACTTTCTAATGTATTGTTATTATCCATATTGTCTCCTTTGCTGGCTGGATCCATTTTTCTATCACATTATGCACTGCTCGTTTCCATGGTTACAGACCACCCTGCAATCCATCAGTGGTGGTCATGCTTGCACATTATAGGAAAAAGCACTAGCCTATGTGTGCTCCCATGGTCCCGGCCACCAGAGAGGCTGACGCTTTTTCCTATAGTGTACTAGCACAACCACCACTGATGGATTGCAGGGTGGTCTGTGAAAAACGTGTATAATCTGATGGATAAATGAATCCAGCCAGCAAAGGAAGCAATATGGACAACCACAATACATTAGTAAGTGCCTTGTATTAACTTTCTCTACATGATAAATGCAACTTACTGACGTGAGACAACCCCTTTAACATAGAGGCCTTTCAGGGGTTAATTAGTGGTAAAAAAAATGAAAATACATACAACATCCATGTGCTCACATCTTGACTGAATCTCACGTGCGGTAATGTAATGACGTCAATACGTTAGCCGGGCGCGGTGACGTCATTACTGATGACATCACCACGCCCGGCTAGTGCGCTGATGTGGTGACATCACACGTCCCCCTGCATGAGATTTCATGTGGTTTCTTCAATCAAGATGGCCGTGACTCCCTCTCCTTAAGCAAATGGATGAGGTGAGTATGTTTTTGTTTTTTTTAACCACCATTTCAGGAAAAAATTATTCATTACAAAAAGCTCCAGGAAATTCGGTTTTGTGGCAGATCGAATTTCTCCTGAAATTCGGATCAAAGCCAATTCGTTTCACTTTGATTCACTCAACACTACATATGACTAGAATGCTTTGTAATATTATACGCTTTATTTTGCCACATTACTGTAGTTAGCAGCTCTTTATTTCCCACACAGCAGATAAACTATTATGTCATCACAAAAATTTGATTCAACATGTTTGATTTTTTTTCTTCATCATTTATTCTTTCTGTTTAATACCCAGGATTAGAAGAACAAAACAAATGCTTTGCAGATTTGATTCATTGCCTCCAAATTTCAGCTGCTAATTACCGGTACATCATTTCTTTCTAGCAGCGAAATGCTGATTCTTTTCGAAATAAACATTTGTTAAACTGTTATATGGTTCTTATAAATAATGATCTGGGTTTAATTATGATGATATTATAGCAGGGAAGAAATGCAATACACATATTTTTGGTAAATTGAGTGCCTTTGTACATAGATCATGAAGCCCACAATTGTTTCTTTTCCCTCTTTTTGATGAGAAGCAAGTCTATGCATCCTTTACTAGCAGTCTGCGGCTCAGGATCTACAGCTTTCATGCTGCTTTAGGATTAGAAAAAGACATGAGTTATTGCCCGCAGGAACCAGATAAATCACATTCCAGCTTTCATTTGTTCGCTGCTGGTTAGAGATCTGATTGCCCATTGTCAAGGACAACACCTCTACTTTTTTGTCACCTTTAGTATTCCTACATAAGGCTCAGTGGCCCCTTTACATCAGTACTATGTCAGTGTTATCCATGGGTGGACTGGCCACAGACCCTACAGGGAAATTTCCGAAGGGGCCGAAGACCAGGCCATCCTCTTGGCAGGCAGCCAGGTGTATAAAGATCTGATGCTCTCAGCATTAAAGGGGTTGTCCGGGTTCAGAGCTGAACTCTGACACACCCAGACAGCCCCCTCTTATGAGCGTCAGAGCATTTCACGCTCCGATGCCCTCCCTTGCCCTATGCTGGATCGCGCAGGGCAAGTGCTTTTTTTCATTTACAATAACAAACTGCTAGGTGGAGGCTTCCGCCCAGCAGTGTGTTCGGTGATGTCACCGGCTCTGATGGGCCGACTTTAGCGCTGCCTTAGCTGTTTTACAGGCTAGGGCAGCGCTAAAGTCCGCCCATCAGTGCTGGTGACGTCACCAGGCTCACTGCTGGGCGGCAGCCTCCACCTAGCAGCACTGTGGAGAGCCCGGTATGTCACCGGATCTCCTGAAAATGCCTTTGCCCTGAGCGATTCAGCATGAAATGCTCCGATGCTCATCTTATTGGAGCTGCCTGGGTGAAAATATGGGTATGTCCGGGTTCATAGCTGAACCCGGACAACCCCTTTAATTAATGTAGGAGCATCAGGCACTCATGCACCTGGCCAGTGTCCACAAGTGAACTCCTGAATTCAACTGTATTGCTGTCCTCAAGACAATTATAGACAATGACACAGTTTCATACTGTGTCGCGGGTGGCAATATACTGGTGTATTTGATTTTGCAGAAGCAGTATTTTGTGCTACACTGTGGTATTTAGTTCTGCTATTTTTTTCTGCATTTCGATATTGCTGGCACTGCCTACTTCTATTGCCCCAGCTTCTGCCACAGCCACTTTAAGTTCCCAGTCTGCCCCAGTTATCAGCAGTAATAAGTCAGAGCAACTGGACTTGTATTTTTTCTTGAAGACGGATGACTAGCAAAAAGTCTTCAAGAAAACATATGACAAGTACCCAGGAACAAATCCCCCAGCTAAACGTTATATTCAGAGTCTGGTTCGCAAATGCCATCAAACTGGCTCTGCTGCAAACATGAAGAAACCCAGGCTTCCATCAATCAGGATGACTGAAGTTGTCCATGAAATTCAGCAGCATATTGCAAGTAGCCCCCAAAAATCAACTCAAAGACTGTCTCAGCAAGTTGGTGTATCACGAACGACGTGTCACAGAGTGCTGAAATCTCTGAACCTCAAACCATACCGAATAACGTGTGCAGGAACTGAAAGAGTCTGACAAAGCTAGATGCGTAAATTACTGGACTTTTTTGCTGACTATGATTGCTGATAGGGTTGAGCAAGGAGGCATCGGATCATAGATTCTAAGTTGCTTCTGTCAAAACTTTGTTTGATTGCTGTACAGAGATCTGTCTCCGTACAGCATTCAAATGTATGGGCTCCGGAGAAGTGAAATTTGTTATCTAATAACTTCGGACTGATGTCGCAGTACTTAAGGACACATGACGTACCGGTACGTCATGTGTAGTTCCGATCACCGCCCCTCGGCGGGCGGTGATTGGAACAAAGTGCCTGATCAAATGATTGAGCAGGCACCCGGGGACAATGCGCGGGGAGGTCCTGTGTCCCCTCTTTTACAGGTTGCTGTGGCGGTGGTGAAATAATTGTGTAAAACTTACATAAATAAAAAAAAGTATACAAATTAGGTATCGCTGCATCCATAATAACCTGCTCTATAAAAATATCACAAGATGTAACCCCTCATGTGAATACCGTAAAAAAAAAAAAAAAAGGTGTCAAAAAAGCAATTTTTTGTCACCTTACATCACAAAAAGTGTAATAGCAAGCGATCAAAAAGTCATACACATCCCAAAATAGTGCCAATCAAACCGTCATCTCATCCCGCAAAAATCATACCCTACCTAAGATAATCGCCCAAAAACTGAAAAAACTATGGCTCTCAGACTATGGAGACACTAAAACATGATTTTATTTGTTTATAAAATGAAATCATTGTGTACAACTTACATAAATAAAAAAATAGTATACATATTAGGTATCGCCGCGTCCGTGACAACATGGTCTATAAAAATACCACATGAGATGGCCCCTTAGGTGAATGCTGTAAAAAAAAATTTTTTGAAAACTATGCCAAAACAACCTGTCAGATAATTGTTGTAAATAACAAAAAATAAAAGAGGTGCCAAAACAGCTATTTCTAGTTACCTTGCCTCACAAAAAGAGTATTATAGAGCAACCAAAAATCATATGTACCCTAAACTAGTACCAACAAAACTGCCACCCTATCCCGTAGTTTCTAAAATGGGGTCCCTTTTTTGGAGTTTCTACTCTAGGGGTGCATCAAGGGGGCTTCAAATGGGACATGGTGTCAAAAAACCAGTCCAGCAAAATCTGCCTTCCAAAAACCGTATGGCATTCCTTTCCTTCTGTGCCCTGCCGTGTGCACGTACAGCAGTTTACGACCACATATGGGGTGTTTCTGTAAACTACAGAATCAGGGCCATAAATATTGAGTTTTGTTTGGCTGTTAACCCTTGCTTTGTAACTGGAAAAAAAATATTAAAATGGAAAATCTGCCAAACAAGTAAAATGTTGAAATTGTATCTCTATTTTCCATTAATTCTTGTGGAATACCTAAAGGGTTAACGACGTTTGTAAAATCAGTTTTGAATACCTTGAGGGGTGTAGTTTCTAAAATGGGGTCACTTTTTTGGAGTTTCTACTCTAGGGGTGCGTCAGGGGGGCTTCAAATGGGATAGTGTCAAAAAAAACAGTCCAGCAAAATCTGCCTTCCAAAAACCGTATGGCATTCCTTTCCTTCTGCGCCTTGCCGTGTGCCCGTACAGCGGTTTACGACCACATATGGGGTGTTTCTGTAAACTACAGAATTACAGCCATAAATATTGAGTTTGGTTTGGCTGTTAACCCTTGCTTTGTAACTAGAAAAAAATTATAAAAATTTAAAATCTGCCAAAAAAGTGAAATTTTTACATTTTATTTCTATTACCCATTAATTCTCGTGGAACACCTAAAGGGTTAACAAAGTTTGTAAAATCAGTTTTAAATACCTTGAGGAGTGTAGTTTCTAGAATAGGGGCCTTTTTGGGTGGTTTCTATTATGTAAGCATCGCAAAGTGACTTCAGACCTGAACTGGTCCTTAAAAAGTGGGTTTTTTAAACTTTCTGAAAAATTTCAAGATTTGCTTCTAAACTTCTAAGTCTTATAACATCCCCAAAAAATAAAATGTCATTCCCAAAATGATCCAAACATGAAGTAGACATATGGGGAATGTAAAGTAATAACTATTTTTGTAGGTATTACTATGTATTATAGAAGTAGAGAAATTGAAACTTGGAAATTTGCACATTTTTCAAAATGTTTAGCAAATTTGGTATTTTTTTTATAAATAAAAAAAAAAAATTTTGACTCCATTTTACCAGTGTCATGAAGTACAATATGTGATGAAAAAACATTCTCAGAATGGCCTGGATTAGTCAAAGCATTTTAAAATTATCACCACATAACGTGACACTGGTCAGATTTGCAAAACAAATGGCCTGGTCCTTAAGGTGAAAATGAGCCCGGTCCCTAAGGGGTTAAAACTTGAATCACAAGTCGGCTTCAGGAACCGAGGTACCAGCTGGTACCAAAGCTGATTTCATAATCAAGTTTTAAAATGGTTTTCAAGCTTAAAAATCAATGGCCGAAGACTTTGGTGATAACAAATTTCACCTCGCTGGAGCCTACACATTTGAATGCTGTATGGAGATGGATCTCCGTACAGCATTCAAACAAAGTTTTAATCCAAAGCTCGCTTTGCTCAACCCTAATTGCTGACATTTGGACACATTGATGCACTCCATGATGGAAAAAGCTTGGTTTCATTTATCAGGTCATGTACATTCCCAGAACATGAGATACTGGTCCGCTGAAAATCCCCATTTGACTCATTAAACACCTCACGAAACTCACTGGCAAGTGTTCATGAACTGTTTAACGACGCATGAACTGTGAACAAGGGGTTATGGCCACCACGTTACCCAGACCTGTCCACGTGCGATTTTTATCTGTGGGGAAATTTAAAACAGAAAGTGTCCGCTAACAATCCACATCCCCTGGATGAACTCAAGGAAAACATCACAAACACTATCTACAGCATCACTGCTGAAGAGCTGCAAGCAGGATGAGCCAACATATTCTGACGTGCCCAAAAATGCAGAGACGTGAACTGGGACTACTTCCAGCATCTTTTGTGACTTGTGGGGAATTTAAAAAAATCCACTTGCTTGTTCATCTTGTGATACTATCGCTGGAGGGGGGCTACTTTTTCTTGGGCCACCCTGGATCATTTTCTTTTCACTTCACATATACTTGCTACTTTGTATTGGTCTATCACATAAAATCACAATAAAATACATTTAGGTTTGTGGGTGTAACATGAAAAAATGTGGAAAAGTTTAAGGGGCATGAATACTTTTTCAAGGCACTGCAAATTCACCCCTTAGTGACAAACCTGCTTTGCGCATTAATGAGCAGGCGATTATTTTTTTTATTTTTTTCATCGTCCAAGAGCTTTAACTTTTTTATAGTGCAATGTATTTTAATGTCAGTGCTCTACTGACATTTACCAGAAGGCTGCCCTAGAGAGGCACAGCCTGCTGGGACACGCTGGAGGCAGGCACAGGTCTTCACTAGGCTCTGGCCTGACTGCACTGCTCCCTCTGTGACTGCTTACATGCCGGGGATGCTATTACGCTACTGCCGGTCCAGGCCATTAGATCAAGAGCGCGGCTCTAATGTTAGAGTCATGCCCCACTCTCCATTGCACGGGAGACCTGCAAGTCAGCTGCCCAGCCTAAGGCCCCTTAGCGACCGCTGTAAAAAGACGTATTGGTGATCCACAATTTATTTATTAATTTAAAGTACCTTCACTGTACTCTCTGCACAGATAGAGTAATGTGCACTTCTGCTGCAAATGACTAGCCTCAACAGTGATGTGTCCCCAAGTAGCACATGACCCAGTGGCAACATGTCACTTGGGACACATCATTGAGGCGCAGGTGACTCCCATGCAGGGCCAGCATCAGGAGGAACAAACTAGAAAATTGACCAGGGCCCCCTGCTTCTGAAGGTCAGGGCAGTGGGACTCCAATTCCCTGCCTTAGGAGTCCCTGCTCTGACTCCATATATGGTTGTGTCCTTATATGGAGTACATGCTATGAACATGAAGGGGGTATTCCTAAGTATTGTCAGTATATACCCTGTGTATTTAAGTTTTATTTAGCCTCTATTTTTGAAATGTTTCTACCAGGATTCAAACTCACAACCATCTACATTAAAGACAAGAACCTTAACCACTGAGCTATAGAGCTGAATGTTAAACTGTTGCATAAATCCTCATAGTAGTTTCTCATGTATTAGGTAGTCATATACAGAAGTATCAATTTATATATTTTTTGTAATTATAAAAAAAATGTATGGCACAAAATAAATAATGTAATTACTAAAAATATATATATATATAAAATGATACCTCTGATATATATATGAATGCATAATACATGGGAAACTACTACTGAGATTTTTAGCCATAATATATTTTTTGAAGTATGACATGGAGCTCTATAGCTCTGTGGTTAAGATTCTTGCCTTTGAAGTAGATGGCTGTGAGTTTGAAGCCCTGCAGAAACATTTCAAAAATAGAGACTAAATAAAACTTAAAAACATAGGGTATCCCTAACAGTGAAAAGTTTGCTTTTATTGAAAAAAAATAATAATAATTTGGAGCAAAACATAAAATATGATCAAATAACACCAGTGTTAATCCACGGCAACCTTTTTAACTTGTGTAATTAGTATTTTTTGTTGGGAAAGGTGGCAACCCTAAAAGCACTCCTGCTCAGAACCGCTATAGGCCCACTAACTACAGCAAGCTCATCCTCACTCAGTGTTCAAAATGTCTGGACTCACTTTGGAAAAAAAAAAAAAATGATATTCATCGCAATATTCTGACCCCCCTAAACTTTTTTATAGTTATATTACGGAGTTGTGTGGGGGCTCATTTTTTGCAGGACGATCTGTCATTTTTGACAATACATTTAGGGGTGTATATGACTTTCTTGGGAGATAAAGTGATGAAAAAATGGCGAATCAGCCTTTTTTATTTTTTTTCTGTTATGCCATTCACCATATGGGCTAACTTTTTTTTATTTTTTAATAGTTCAGGCATTTTTAAATGCATAATGTTTTTTGTTTATTTTTATTTTGAGGAAAGGGGGTGATTAGAATTTTTATATTTTTTTATATTCTCAAAACTTTTTTCCTTTTTTTTTTACACTTTTCATCCCCAAGTGGACCACAACTTGCAATCTTCAGATTGCAACTTATACAGAATAATAGAAATTGCTCCAATATTCTGTATATAAATCACTATATTACAGTTCAGTACTGCCACCTAGTGACTTGAATTTGGATATACTAATAACCAGCCTGGAAGCCTAGTACAGGCTGCAGCTCATTTTTAGAACATGGTGCTTTCCCCGATCTCTGATGGGGGAAAGCGCTTCTGAACAGAAAGTCTGCGCTTCCGGTTTTTAACACTCTCAGATGCCATGGTGACATTTGACCATGGCATCTGAGTGGTTAAATGTCCAGGTCAGCATTATCGCAGATCGTGGACATTGGCCTCGGTTGCCTGCTGTATAGAATTTAAATGACGGACAACCCCTTTGAGGCCAGTTTACTTTGGCCATTTATTATAATTAGCCAATGATGAAAATTATATTTTTCTCTTTTTACTGATTTATCTATTACATTATTTTGTGCCTTTAAATAGACGTTTTTGGCTCTATAACTCTCTATATACATACATCACAATTTAATGGCAAGTGATTCAGATGGGATTCAATAGTTATTGATCTGGACATACCTTTTAAACTGCCATTAATGTTTAGTAATAGTCTGCAAATGAATAGATCTTACTTAAGAATGTATTGTGACTGGCTTCAGTTCAGACAGCTTAAAACAAGATCAGGCTGAAGATGAGACATGACAGTGATAGATTTGGTGCATTTCCTTATGACACCTATTGGTTAGCTTACTTTACGCTAATATTTTGTGTTAAAATGTTGGCACCATTTTAGAATATCCTGAGAAATCTGGAGCCACTCTCCCTTTTTTAAGGGGCTCTTCACATCACGTTGTTTTCCCATGTTTAAAGGAAACCTGTCACCATGAAATGCGAAGTAATCTGCAGATATCATTGTACAGAACAGCAGAAGCTGAGCAGATTGATATGTAGTTTTATTGGAAAAGATTCAGTATCATTTGTATTTTAGCAATTTACATTTCTACTCATTCTGGAATTTGAAGTCAAGGAGACGGTCCTATCAGTGATTGACAGCGTTCCCTTTATGACTCTCTGTAGAGAGATAGCTGTTAATCACTGATAGGACTGCCTCCCTGACTTCAAAGCCAAGAATGAGCAGGAATTTAGAAAAAATGAAATGCAAATTATACAGAATTTTTTCCCATAAAACTACAGTATATATCAATCAGCTCTATAACATGCCCTTCAATTCAGACACCATGTTCAATATAACAGATTTCCTTTAGCATATGCATTGGGGAAAAAAAGTAAGAAAAAGCATAATATGCCATACTTTTCTGACCTGACATGAACATCGGAGTATTGGATGCTCCCCCTTTTTTAAAAAATATTTTAACACGGCTAGACCGGAGGCTTCCGCCCAGCAGTGTTGCCGGTGACGTCACCAGCTCTGATGGGCAGGCTTTAGCGCTGCACTAGCTGTTTTACAAGCTAGGACAGCGCTAAAGCCCATCTACTAGTGCCGGTGATGTCAGCGGGCTCACTGCTAGGTGGAAGCCTCCGCCTAGCTTTCTCCATCACCGGATTTCCAAAAAAAGCCTTAATCGCGCAGGGCAAAGAAGAGCATCGGAGCATTTCATGCTCAAATCAGGGGGCTGCCTGAGTGAAAATGGGGATATGTCCGGGTTCAGAGCTGAACCCGGACAACCCCTTTAATGTACAGTACAGACCAAAAGTTTGGACACACCTTCTCATTCAAAGAGTTTTCTTTATTTTCATGACTATGAAAATTGTAGATTCACACTGAAGGCATCAAAACTATGAATTAACACATGTGGAATTATATACATAACAAACAAGTGTGAAACAACTGAAAATATGTAATATTCTAGGTTCTTCAAAGTAGCCACCTTTTGCTTTGATTACTGCTTTGCACACTCTTGGCATTCTCTTGATGAGCTTCAAGAGGTAGTCCCCTGAAATGGTTTTCACTTCACAGGTGTGCCCTGTCAGGTTTAATAAGTGGGATTTCTTGCCTTATAAATGGGGTTGGGACCATCAGTGGCGTTGAGGAGAAGTCAGGTGGATACACAGCTGATAGTCCTACTGAATAGACTGTTAGAATTTGTATTATGGCAAGAAAAAAGCAGCTAAGTAAAGAAAAACGAGTGGCCATCATTACTTTAAGAAATTAAGGTCAGTCAGTCAGCCGAAAAATTGGGAAAACTTTGAAAGTAAGGGTTATTTGACCCTGAAGGAGAGTGATCGGGTGCTGGGCCAGATGACCTGGCCTCCCCAGTCACCGGACCTGAACCCAATCGAGATGGTTTGGGGTAAGCTGGACCGCAGAGTGAAGGCAAAAGGGCCAACAAGTGCTAAGCATCTCTGGGAACTCCTTTAAGACTGTTGGAAGCCCATTTCAGGGGACTACCTCTTGAAGCTCATCAAGAGAATGCCAAGAGTGTGCAAAGCATTAATCAAAGCAAAAGGTGTCTACTTTGAAGAACCTAGAATATGACATATTTTCAGTTGTTTCACACTTGTTTGTTATGTATATAATTCCACATGTGTTAATTCATAGTTTTGATGCCTTCATAGTCATGAAAATAAAGAAAACTCTTTGAATGAGAAGGTGTGTCCAAACTTTTGGTCTGTACTGTATATATGTACATGTTAAACGGAAGACAAAAATGTGATGTGTGCCCAGCCTTAGTCATGCCCTTTTTACTACATGTTTTGTGAAGCATAAATCTGGTACAAGGCATAAATCTGCCTCAAGATAACTGCCTTTCTTATGCCCTCTTAGTGCACAGTTAACTTAGACACAGACACTCTCTCCTAGAGGATCTAAAAAATTCAATGAACACTAGACTAGAGCCTCATGTGCAACCAAATATAAAATAAGTTTTATGAGTTATTACAATATTAAACAGTTCTCCAGGACTATGTCACTAATGGCCTTAGAATAAGAGCATCTCTCTTTCCAAAAAAAGCCCAAAGATATCAAATAAAAATATGAAATGTGCAAGGCTTGGTTCCTCCATCACCAATTCCATTAGATCTGACAGAGAGGCAGCGCTGAAGTAGTGCACGCAGCAAAATCAAACTGATGGACACCACAACATACCTTTGGTATGTGTCAACTTGGCTTCCCTAGAAATACAAGCCATGGCTCTAATATGCATAGAGGCGAAGGGTGTATTAAACCGAAGTGGAATGGTGTAGCAGAAGGCCTTATTCCGTTTACTGCACCACAACATAAGCATGTCAGAGTGACAGATTAATACATATATTACAGTACTGTGCAAAATGTTGGGGAATTATGCAAAAACAGAAGTGTTAGGCCTCATGCACACGACCGTATTTTTTTGCGGTCCGCAAAAACGGGTTCCGTTTTTCCGTGACCGTTTTTTCGTCCGTGGGTCTTCCTTGATTTTTGTAGGATCCACGGACATGAAAAAATAGTCGTTTTGGTGTCCGCCTGGCCGTGTGGAGCCAAACGGATCCGTCCTGAATTACAATGCAAGTCAATGGGGACGGATTTGTTTGACGTTGACACAATATGGTGCAATTTCAAACGGATCCGTCCCCCATTGACTTTCAATGTAAAGTCAGGAGTTAATATACCATAGGATCGGAGTTTTCTCCAATCGGATGGTATATTTTAACTTGAAGCATCCCCATCACCATGGGAACGCCTCTATGTTAGAATATACTGACGGATATAGGAGTTAGATCGTGAAACTCAAATCCGACAGTATATTCTAACACAGAGGCGTTCCCATGGTGATGGGGACGCTTCAGGTTAGAATATACTAAAAGAACTGTGTATATGACTGCCCCCTGCTGCCTGGCAGGTGCTGCCAGGCAGCAGGGGGCAGACCCCCCCCCCTGTTTTGTTTTTAACTCATTGGTGGCCAGTGCGGCCGGCCCCCCCTCCTCCTGTAGTTAACTCTTTGTTGTCCAGTGCGGCCGGCCCCCCTCCCTCCCTCCCCTGTAGTTAAATCTTTGTTGTCCAGTGCGGCCGGCCCCCCTCCCTCCCCTGTAGTTAACTCATTGGTGGCCAGTGGGCCCCCCCTCCCCTCTAGTTAACTCTTTGTTGTCCAGTGCGGCCGGCCCCCCCTCCCTCCCCTGTAGTTAACTCGTTGGTGGCCAGTGGGCCCTCCCCCCTCCTAATTAAAATCTCCCCCCTATCATTGGTGGCAGCGGAGAGTACCGATCGGAGTCCCAGTTTAATCGCTGGGGCTCCGATCGGTAACCATGGCAACCAGGACGCTACTGCAGTCCCGGTTGCCATGGTTACTTAGCAATTTGTAGAAGCATTATACTTAGCTGCGATGTCTGTGTCCGGCCGGGAGCTCCTCCTACTGGTAAGTGACAGGTTTGTGCGGCGCATTGCTTAATGACCTGTCACTTACCAGTAGGAGGAGCTCCCGGCCGGACACAGACATCGCAGCTCGCAGGTAAGTATAATGCTTCTACAAATTGCTAAGTAACCATGGCAACTGGGACTGCAGTAGCGTCCTGGTTGCCATGGTTACCGATCGGAGCCCCAGCGATTAAACTGGGACTCCGATCGGTACTCTCCGCTGCCACCAATGATAGGGGGGGAGATTTTAATTAGGAGGGGGAGGGAGGGGAGAGGGCCCACTGGCCACCAACGAGTTAACTACAGGGGAGGGAGGGGGGGCCGGCCGCACTGGACAACAAAGAGTTAACTACAGGGGAGGGAGGGGGGGCCAGCCGCACTGGACAACAAAGAGTTAACCACAGGGGAGGGAGGGGGGCCCACTGGCCACCAACGACTTAACTACAGGGGAGGAAGGGGGGCCGGCCGCACTGGACAACAAAGAGTTAACTACAGGGGAGGGAGGGGGGGTAGCGTGAAAACTCAGCTCTGAAAAAGCTTTTATGCAGACGGATCTTCGGATCCGTCTGTATGAAAGTAACCTACGGCCACGGATCACGGACACGGATGCCAATCTTGTGTGCATCCGTGTTCTTTCACGGACCCATTGACTTGAATGGGTCCGTGAACCGTTGTCCGTCAAAAAAATAGGACAGGTCATATTTTTTTGACGGACAGGATACACGGATCACGGTCTCGGCTGCAAAACGGAAAACGGCACAACGGCCACGGATGCACACAACGGTCGTTTGCATGAGGCCTTAATTGTTGATTTTTAGCAGTGAAAAAAATGCAAAGTGAATGGACAAAAGAGAAATCTAAATGAAATCAATATTTGGTGTGACCACCCTTTGCCAAAACAGCATGAATTCTTCTAGGTACGCTTGCACACAGTTTTTGAAGGAACTTGTCAGGGAGGTTGTTCCAGACATCTTGCCACATACCTTCTGTGGGTGTAGGCCTGCTCAAATCCTTCTGTCTCTTCATGTAAACCCAGACAGATCTGATAAGATCAGGGATCTGTGGGGATCATCAGAGGTCGCAGTAACGCATGTACAAGCGCCATAGATGCCTGTTCAGACTGTTTTACTCTCTGAAAAAAGTCACTACGCCTTTGACTTTTCCCCTACATTCAGCAGCACAGGGAACAGCACAGGCAGCGCAGTGATGCTGTCTGTGCCTAAAATAACCAATAGCTAAGCTCCATACAGTAAGGAGCTTTGCTATTGGTTAGTTTGGGAGGGCGCCGGAGTGATACAGCGCCCTGCAGCAGGGGAAGCCGGCGGGAGCTGAAAGGAGGAGGGGCCGGCTCCTGAGTCCCGATGTATGAGGAGAGCAGGGGCAACGCTGCATCGACAAACATGGCGTGGAGCTGAAGAGGAATGGAGTGCTGGACAACTGCAGGGGAGCCCGGACATCCAGTCTGACCTGCACCACAAGGTGAAAGTGCAGCAATGTATCGATATATGTGTAATGTATGTAGTGCAGACTGAACCACATACATCTCACACTGCAGCTCACACATCTCACACTGATGTATGTAGTGCAGGGTGTGTGATGTATGTGCTGCAGGGTGTATTAAATGCACAGCCGGCTATTATAGCCAAGTGATAAAGTACAGGGAAGATCCGCCATATAGGACTGGACTTTATCACTTCGCCATAATTGCTTCATGTTATTTAGACCAGTAATGGTTCCCTGCATACCCACCTCTCAGGCTTCGTTCACACCACAACTATTTATTTCTGTTGTTCAGCTCCTTTAGATAAGCAGAACAATGAAAATAATGGAAGTGTTGGATTATTGTCATATGTTTAACGTATATAAAAAAAACTATGTTAACGGACATCTCAGACAGATGCCATACTGTGGCATCCATCACCATAGAGTTCCATTGTAAAAAATAAATAAATTAAAAACATATATGCTAATGTATACGTTTTTTTTTGTTTTTTTTTGCAAGATGGGAAATCGTAGTATACCACGTCTTCCCAACCTGCAAAGTCCAGGAAAAAAAAATACATTTTTTGTACAATATTTCATCTGTCTAAGGCGTCCGTTATAGTATGAGTTTTTTTAAGGCTACTTTCACACTTGCGGCAGTGTGATCCGGCGGGCAGTTCCGTCGTCGGAACTGCCCGCCGGATCCGCCGATCTGCCGATGACTGAAAGCATTTGTGAGACGGATCCGGGTGCGGATCCGTCTCACAAATGCATTGCAAGGACAGATCCGTCTCTCCGCTTGTCATGCGGACCGACGGATCCGTCTTGTACATTTTTTCACATTTTTATCGATCTGCGCATGCGCATGCCGGAGCGACGGATCCGGCATTCCTGTATTCTGAATGCCGGATCCGGCGCTAATTCATTCCTATGGGAAAAAAATGCCGGATCCGGCATTCAGGCAAGTCTTCAGTTTTTTTCGCCGGAGAGAAAACCGTAGCATGCTGCGGTTTTCTCTTTTGCCTGATCAGTCAAAACGACTGAACTGAAGATATCCTGATGCAAACTGAACGGATTACTCTCCATTCAGAATGCATGGGGATAAAACTGATCAGTTCTTTTCCGGTATAGAGCCCCTGTGACGGAACTCTATGCCGGAAAAGAACAACGCAAGTGTGAAAGTAGCCTTATGTACGTTAAACGTATGACCAAAACATGATGTGAACCGAGCCTAACTGACAGGAACAGAGCTGAACAGACTCCTATGACTATGATGGGACCCATTCAGTTTCTGTTTGGGATCCTCTCTTTTTACCATGTAAGGATTTTGTTTGTCTGGTCTTTTTAACAAAATCTGTGATGGAGGCTCCAAACGCAGCCTCCAACGCAGATGTGAACAAGTGTAATCTATGAATTTAAAATTACTTCCACTTTCGTACTCCTCCTCTGCTAAAAATACTCCTCAAAAATGGTAAAAGGAGTATTTTTACTCTTCCGGAAAAAATGTAGCACGACTTCTGGGGACCATATCATCACCTCCTTGTTCTTCCTTAATTTGAAAATAGTTCTTAATGACATAGATATTTGGGGTCATTGTCCTGTTGCATAATAAATTTGGAGCCAATCAGACGTATCCCTGCAAATATTGCATGATGGATAAGTATCTGCCCGTCAACCTCTTCTGAAGAAGCACAAAGAAATTAAGGAAGCAGTGGTCGACCAGAGATAGTACAGACACACGAATATTGTAGTGATTTACATTCTCTTGCTCATTCACTTTGCATTTTGTTAATTAATAAAAATAAACTATGGACACTTTTATTTTTGAAAGCATTCTTACTTTGCAGCATTTTTTCATCACCTGCCTAAAACTTTTGGACTGTATAAAATTGTAATTAGGGATACTGTACGTGCAGTTCTGCCAATGGTGCGTTAATGGCGTAGTTCACTACCCTGTGTGAATACTGTACATCCTACTATATGCAAACCAAGATAATTGTCTGGATGACAACAATCACATATAATAATATCTGACATGGCCTTGTGCTGAAAAAGTTTCTTAATTGCAGTAAGACAAAAAAGGTAATTTGTGTCTAAGCATTTGAAAATTTTATGACACGTATAAAAATAAAAGGTCAGGATCTGAGATTCCTCAGTGGAACTGTGTAAATCCCAGCTCTCTAAGCCCTTGAATAGCATTAAGGCGACTACCATCCAGATCTATTAATACAGACGTAAAATACTGCAGACAATTAAGCTTTTATTTTCAACTGTCATGAATTTACTAAGCTATAAATGATGCTGATTTCTCTTACTGGCACTACAGAACTGTTCAGCTTAACTACTGCGGACATGTAAAATCTAGACTTGCATATAAATAACATACCCTAGAGTTACTATGTAATCAAAAGGAGATATCCCTCAAAAAATGGCTCTATATAATATTTTTTTTTATAGGGCTTTATTTTAGTGAAGATACATTTATCTATCTCTATCTATCTACTTATCTGTCTATGCATCGATCCATCCATCAATTCAGTTAACTTAAAGGGGTTGTCCAATTTCAGAAACAGCCCCCCATGTGCCGGGCCCCTCACAGGTAATATACTTACCTGCTCCCTACGTCACCGGCGACGCTAGGGAGGCTTGTCCCCATCACCGCCTGTGTTCACAGAAGCAGAAAAAGATAATATGCCTTTAAAGGGGTATTATCATCTTAATGATCACTGTTAAATCTGTCAATGATTTAACAGTGATCATTTTTCTAAATATAATTAATTAACTAATTCCCACCCCTTAGAAGAAAAGAAACCTATACTTACCTGACTGTTGTCTTCCGTCTCCCCTGGTTACGGCCACCGCTCTTCTTAGGAATCGCGGTGGTCGCACGTGCGCAGACGACTTCTTATCTTCTTCCGGCTGGCCGCGCGCTGTACTGAACGCGCACACCGAGACCGCGCATGCGCTATGGTGATTTCTTCCTGGCCAGTATAGTATACTTGCCAGGAAGAAGTCACCAGGGCGCATGCGCGGTCTCGGCATGCACGTTCAGTACAGCGTGCGGCCCGGCCGGGATAAGACATCAATCAAGATGGAGCCCGCCCCCTGCCGAGTGCCGAAACCAGGAAGTGGACAGTGCGCCGGGAGCAGGTAAGTTTTAAACGGCATGTTGAGAATACCCCTTTAAGATTCATTTTGAAATGTAAGGTAAGCTCAGTGACACAGCGGAAACAACAGAAAGTATAGCGTTAATCTGCTGTTGCTGGGCAGAAGTCTAGACCAAT
This sequence comes from Bufo bufo, assembly GCF_905171765.1. NCBI lineage: Eukaryota > Metazoa > Chordata > Amphibia > Anura > Bufonidae > Bufo > Bufo bufo. The sequence continues at coordinate 470,845,357 of NC_053392.1, read as the reverse complement.
CACAGCCAGCTTCTCACACAGCAAGAGTTTTCACCAATCACTGCCAGCCTCACACACAGCCTGTCTGGGAATGCTAGAATCATTATTCACCAGAGACAGGAGCTGAAGAGACATTCACTCCACTGAGAGCTGAGTTTTATGGGAACAAAAGGCCAAAATAGGTATTTAAAACAGTTATATAATGTTCATATTGTTAGTATTGTGTTTAGAACTGTATACTGAACCAGTTATATGTGTGTTTACTTACAGTTCCACCAAACTACAAGTGCAAATACAAATTGCAAGCTACAAATTGCAAGCATACAATTGCAAGCATTCAGATTCCATATTGCAATCCAAATTGCATACAACCATACCAGATCATACTCAACCAATCTGCAAATAGTCACTGCTAACTGCATACTGCAAGTAAAACTATTAGTTAGACCTCAGATATACCTCTCAGAGAGATCATAAAGTGCTTAAATAACATAAAAAGTGAAAGTACAGATACTCCAGAGAGAAATATATCCACCATTTTATGTTGAATGACAAGATTGAATAGTTGAACCACCATCTTAATCATACCGCCATTTTGTGATATCTCAACACGTGTTATGTACATCGACTATCTGCTGCTGAGGCGGCAGTTTTATATGAAGAAAAGTTGAAGTTAATAAAGAAGTTATTTCAAGCATTTGGTGTGCTCTTTAAACCTACTGTTTCCATAGAACAGCGCTAGAGAATTTACAGAGTAAAGACAGTCTGGTTAGACTAAAAGTCAGAGATACCAAAATTCTTCTAATGCCACAGCGCAAAAGGCACTTCATAGTGCTGCGCCTGCCACAAACTATAAAGGGGTTGTTTTACTGATACAAGAGAATACATTTATCAAATGATCCTATATTTATTGCATCATTGTAGGAGATGTGAGAAAATTATAATTGTGAAATTCTTATAATTATACTGTCTCCCCACATTGGTCAAAAATAATTGGCTCTGCTTTGTCAGTAATGTAGCCTGACATTGCTTGTCATTAAAGGAATTTTTCTACTATAGCTTCTTTCGGGATCAATATAGGAGTGTCTTATAATGTGGTCTTATTACTACTGGGGGCTCTAAAGGAAGCCACAATAAAAGACACCTTTGATACATTTCGGTGAGTGCCGCAACTTTATTTCTATTCCTCTCCTCAAGTTGCCATATTTCTACTACAAAGTATTTTCTGCTGAGCACCACGTTGAGAAGTGTTTCTCACTGCATCTGGTTCGGTCTAAACACGGCGTGATCAGTGTATGCAGTGCCGCCTGATTATTATCTACGTCTCCCTTCATTCTATATTACCTGTATCACGATGGCAGAGCACGCTATATCGAACACTGAAGCCACCACTTCTGACATAGAAACCGCACCTGAAACCACATGCAGTTTAATTCAGGGTCGTCAAGGGGCGGACACATTTTTTGTTACCTGCAATCAACAGGATTATGTGCAGACTTCCAGTACTAAAAGTTTGGAAGCAAAAATATTTCAACTGGCTGATAAAGAAGTCAGATTATTCTGGACTATTGAGTCATTGAAGTCCTACAAGGAAAGTGGACGTGTTCCTAGAGGCCTACGCCTCTTCAAAGAGATCGTGCAGTATGAGGATGATCCCCTATTTACAGGGGAATGGAAAGCGGCACACCAGAGATTCTCTTTAGAGATCATGGAACTGGTGTTGGCACGGGACCAGCAAGAGTACACCAATGTTACAGAGGAATTAACTAAGGCAAAGGGAGAGTTACAAAAACGACTCATGGAATCGCAATTCCATGGATTTGAGAAAAGGCTAAATAAAAAATTACTTGCCACACAGGCGGACATTAAAGATCGTAAGAGGGACAAATTCATCAGAGACAAAAATGATTATGAGGCTGATCGTGTCTTTGATTGGGGCAAAAAGCGAAACCGCCCCAAACGAGCCCCACGGAGAGGACGCCATAATTTTTGGGCCACTGATTCGGAATCAAGTGCCTCCGAGGGGAACGGAGCCAATCCAACTGAAGATTTGACAACCCCTTTAGAAAAGGCACGAGAAGGGGGCGTGGTAGACGTGGAACAGCAAGCAAGAGGAATCAGAAAATCGACAAGACGAAGACGTCAGGTCTCCTGGCGACAGTAGTTCCTGACGAACTCTGTATCCAAACACCACCTGAAAATGTGGTCATCAATCTCACAGGCTCTGAACTGCCCCAGGGCTGTATCCCACTCCTCAATCGGGGGCTGGGATACAGCCTACCTGGACAGTTCAACCTGGTTGACTTTGAGATAGATCTGTTTCTGTCTATCCGCAAGCTATACCTCAAGAGATTGTTCTCTGAAACTGCCTCTCAGGTCCTCGACCCCTTACAGGGGGAGGTTCCTGCCACAATGTCCATCGCTGATTTTCATCTGTCTGGTAAATTCAGTGATGAAGAAATTTCCTGCATCCATTTCCTTTCCAGCACTGAACCTGATGAACCCACAGAGGGAGTAGAACATTCCAGTAGATATACAGGAGGCATCAGGTCCACCTTCCTTCCTCCCATGCCGGCCGGCTCACCAATTGACCTTTTTCACAAACAAGTTTTGAAAGAAATACGTGCGCTGGTGAATCCAGCAGCACCTCCCAACCTTACGGTGGAAGAATCTCATGCTTTATTGTGGTTAGGGAAGCAGAAAAATATGGTGATTAAGCCGGCCGACAAGGGAGGGAACGTGGTCCTGATGTCGAGGGAGTATTACATGGAGGAGGCCAATAGACAGCTGGGAGATAGTACAGTCTATAAGAAGCTAAGGGGGAACCCGATACCGGAAATATCTTCCAAACTTTACCGGTTTATTGACCAGCACATATATAATGGGTTTTTACCAAAAAATTTTAGGGACAAACTCGTGCCAGCTTTCCCAAAAATCCCCACCTGGTACTTTGTACCAAAAATCCATAAGTCCCTCACCCGACCCCCGGGACGTCCCATCGTGGCAGGTATCGGTTCAGCGCTGGAACCTCTATCCGGCTATATTGATTGGCTCCTTAGACCATTACTAAGGAGCACCCCGACATATCTCAAGGACACGGGAGACTTCCTCCGGGCACTCCGTGCTCTGGAGTGGCGGGAGGAATTCAGTCTCGTGTCCTTGGATGTCGAGAGCCTTTATACTAGAATACCCCATGATCTTGGTTTGAGGGCTGTTGATACAGTCCTGAGTAGAAGCAATAAGAGTGCGGTTTTCATTGACTTTGTCCACAAGGCATTAGACCTTGTTTTGTCAAACAATGTCTTCCAATTTGATGGACAGTGGTACCGCCAGGTACTAGGTACGGCTATGGGCACACCTGTCTCGTGCACATTCGCCAACCTGTACCTGGCGGTATTTGAGGAGACTTACATTTTCGCGGTGGATAACCCCTATGTGAGCCACATCAGCCTATTCTTAAGATATGTGGACGACATTTTTCTGGTCTGGTCAGGGAGCGAGGAGTCGTGTCGTGCATTTGTCGACCATCTTAATGCATGCAACCGCATGAACATGAAGTTCACCATCAATTTTGGTGGTGAAGTTTTGGATTTTCTAGATGTACATGTCACGGTAAAAGATGGAGCGATACATACTTGTGGCTACCGTAAGCCGACAGCGACAAACTCGCTCCTCCACCAGACCAGCTTCCACCCAGCTTCAGTCATACGCGCAGTCCCATACGGGCAGTTCGTCCGTCTGCGAAGAATTAATGACACGGACGAAGGTTTTTTTCGCCAAGCTGGAGAACTTAGAGCTAGACTCATCAGTAGGGGCTATCCACCGCGAGAAGTCTCCGCAGCCTTATTAAAAGCGTCTGCACTCGAGCGCAATTTCTTGCTCACTGAACGGAGCAATAGTACTAAACCCTCACGTTTTGCTTTTGCTTTTCAATATAGTCCGGTTGCTGAAATGGTCCGGCAGATCATCAATCGAAACTGGGACCTTCTTAAGGGAGACCCTACTCTTAACAGCTTCACTGAAAACAGACCATTGGTCACATTTAAAAGGTGCCCCACAATTAAAGACAAATTAGTTAGAAGTGTCTTTTCTTCACCTAGAGATGAAATTTGGTTGAAAAAACCGACGGGCAATTTTAGATGTGGCCATTGCTCCTTCTGCGCACTCAATGTCTGCTCTAGGCATCTACAAATAGGCAGTGTATCACACACAGTACGGGACTTCATTAATTGCCGTACGTCCTATGTAGTATATGTGGTTTTCTGTCCCTGTAGACGCTTCTACATTGGAAAGACAATTCGCCCCCTCTTTGAGCGCATTCGCGAACACATTGGTTCTATTCGATCAGGCAGAGGCAGTCCACGCCTCATTGAACATGTCCGCACGGCCCACGGCGCGTATCCACGTTGCCTCTCCTTTGCGGGCATAGAACATGTCCGCCCCATCCCTCGGGGTGGCGACCGGCATCGCCTGCTCCTGCAGAGGGAGACAAGGTGGATTATGCGCACGGAGGCCATGAATGATAGAAATGACATGTCTGTATTTTTGTGAAACTCCATGCGCTCATGTTTGGAGGGATTTTTTGCGACTTGTCTTTCCCATGTGGAAGCAGATCCTTTCCCTCTGTCTTTTTTATAAATACATTTTGCCTATTTGATTAGGCCTTATATATATATCGTGGACCTTGGTCCATATCAAGGAATTCCAATTTACTACCGTAGCCCAGGCCAGCCGTTCCATCTTAATCCCGATACAGAGATGTGATTTTGCCGCTTGCCTTATATGTACACTGTAATACTCGTCCTTCCTCTGTATGTTTTCCTTATTTGTTTTTGGCTCAATTAACCATTGGATTGAAATCTTACCTGTTGTTTTGCATGTATTTTTATCACGTCACATCCGTGGGAGTGAGATATTTGCTGACGGCGTCGGCCGTCCCCTTACCCACTTCGTATAAAGCGCACGTATGCGCATTGACGTAATCAGTGGCCTGAGGAAGCGCGTTTTAGCGCGCGAAACGGCCGTCGCTGCTTGCAACTATGTGTCCGCCCCGGATCCTTTCTGCTACCTGTTGAGGAAGCCACAATAAAAGACACCTTTGATACATTTCGGTGAGTGCCGCAACTTTATTTCTATTCCTCTCCTCAAGTGGCTCTAAAGGAGTGCCTTATTGAGGGGCCTTTGCTGGGGGCATTATAGTAGGCTTTTCTTCTACTAGGGGCCCTATGTGGGCATTATTAATACTGCGGGTACTGTTGGGACACTATTGTTATTGTGCACAATATGGAGGGCACTACTACTAATATGGGCACTCTTGGGGAACAATCTTACTACTGCGAGGCACTATAGAGGGAGGGGGACGATGATGGAAAACTGAAAATCCAAAGATGACTGTGTGGCAAATTCTGCAGACATGAGTAGTGGCTGAAAGAAGCTGTCAAGGCAGTTGTTAAACTGAATCTGCACCTGTTATCCATGTGCTCCTTAGCTCTGAAATTGAGTTATCTCTGTTTGGGATAATATTCTGTCTGAAGTGTGTAACCAGACCTTGGCTGTGCAATAATGTCTGCTCCTATGATACAGTGGTTGTTTTTGAGTCTCAAAGCCTATCCCTGAAGTCCGTTTCCTGATGTCTGTTCCTGTATCCTGAAGCCTGCTCCTGAAGCCTTATCCTTGTGTCTGCTTGTTCCTGCCATGTGTGTCTGGGTTCCAGTAGTCATTACCATGTCTGCTTGCTATTACCTGCTATGTTTGGGTAACTGTCATGTTTGCACTGGTCCCTGCAATTGTTACTGTTTGGACTGGTCTCTATGTTTGGATTCCAGAAGTCTTTATCCAAGTCTGAACAAGTTCAATGTCTATGTCTCTGTATGCCTGGGTTCCAGAAGTCTTGATCCAAGTCTGAACTAGTTTCAAGTCCATGTCTTTGTTTTTACTGCTCTGCAGGTCAACTGCTTTCTATCAAGATTCCACCCTTAAAATGTTTTTGGATTTAAGGCACAGTGGTTCCACACAATCCATAACTGCAGTCTTATCTCTTACTGGAAAAGATGATGAAAGAGAATGTCCCATCACTGGATGAAATAGATACAGTATGTAGTGCTGTACTACCATGTATGTTCCATAGCGCTGTATGTAATGTCCATCCACATATGTCTTTAACAGTAGGGCTGGGATGCACCGGGGGAGGGGGGCACCATTTAAATATTTGCCTCAGGCAGCAGGATGGCTAGGTGTACCCCTGGCTCAAGCACCCACTGGCTGCAGCAGGACACATGACCCCACGCATACAGGAAGCTTACATGCAGAAGCCGTAAATGCTGTGAAGATAGGTCAGGACTCATGGAACCAGAACCAGGCAGCAAAGAGCAGGTAAGTATACTTCCCTTCACAGGTCTGAAGCGGTGGGGGTAGAATTTAAAAATGAATGCTGGAGATGCCATTAAAGACAAAAATAATTTGATCACCGTAATGCATTTTAATGATCCACCTACCTTATACGGAGGTACTAATAATAAATAATAAATGCCAGTATTTAATGTGGAAAAATCTTTTGAAACCCAAGTCTAGTAAACTGAGAAGACACTAGATGGCAATGTTATCAAAGTACCAATTCAAGCTTTACAGGTTTCTATCTCCGAGCTTGGACTGTCTAAGGAAATCTGCTTCTGCTTTTTGGAAAAAGATGAACATGATGTTAGCTGTGATCAGTTTACATTACCTAGCTACGTGCAATTTTGTAATAGTACATCGCAATATGTTGTGTGTAGTGAATTAGAAATAACAGATACACGACCCTCTGGATGTCTATTGGTTATAAGGTCACATGGGCATCATAGAGCTAAAGCCGAGAGCTGCTGTAACAAGTAGCACTCCGGAGGAATTGGCATGACCATGTGTTACACAGGGAAAACTGATTCCAAGGGAGTCTTTGTGCCAGTAGTAACCGATCTGTGGGTGTGCCAGCTGATCCCCTGGCAATCAGCTCCCGCTCAAAATGCCTCACAAATAGTGTTTCCTTGTGCAGTTAACCTCTGTAAAAACATATATGCCTATATTTGGCGTATTTCTGGCACAGACAGTGGCACAACGGTTAGTTTTTCTGCAATCCGTGACTTTTTCCCGCTCACGTCAGGTCCAAAAAAGTAGGCATGGCATGGGTAGGGAAGGGGATGGACTAGCCATCTCATTCATCATTTTCTATAGCAGTTTTAGATGTAGAAAATGGTCTAAATGTAAGACAGCAAGGAAGCTGGCCTACATGTAGAAGCAGCAGTGGATGCGCTGTAGTTAGGCAGAGGCCGGCACCAGCTATGGATACACCACCAGATATACGGATTATTAAGACTGACGTCTAAAACTCCGGTCTTAATAAATGACCCCCATTATCTGTCCACACTCACAATGCAAATCCTACAATGTAAAGTTCATAAAAGGTGGAATTAGTTTTCATGACAACCACTAGAGGGCTCTTTAGACAGCACAATATATAATTTAGGTGTCTGCATAAACTGTTGTTTCACCCCATGAACAAGCTTTTCGCTCTTTCATCGGGTGATCTGCGGTACCTTTAGACAGGCAGATTATCAGGAATGAATGTCTGTATTGGGCAGGAAGTAAAATGGCTGTAGCGGCATGACGTAGGACATGCTACGCCCCGCCCCCACGCCTCGCTCCTGCTCTGACGCTTCACCGCTAGTCTCTGTGGGACGCCGGATGTCCGGATGATGTCAAGTGGCCACCCTCCTTGGTGCGTGTACCGCGTGTACCACTCCATCACCGCCTTAATCCCTGCTGCAGTGCGCTGATGTCCAGGTGACCAGGTGACTTCTCCTTACCGCTTACAGCTCCGTCGCCCGTGAGTCTTCAGCAGGACGGCTGGATGACTGGGTGAAGCTTGGGTTGCGACTGTGTGCTCGCCTTATTTGATCATTTCCTACTGCTGTAAGCAGTTATATGAGGTGGAGCATCGGCATTTAATATTGGGTGACTCTGAGGCACCGGACTAAAGGAGCATTCTTGGGGCTGGTTTATTTTCGGGCTGGTTTATGGGCCTTGTGTGGCCTGGACACGGATGGAGGGCGCAGAGCCGGACTTAGACGTAGCCTTTTAATGCTCTCAGGTGCCCCTAACTTGTAGTGACTCGAGGCCATAGTTACTGGGCAGATTTGCTTCCCCCCTCTCAGTACTGGCGTGTGGTGCGGGTGTGGGGAGCAGAGTTCCCTTGGCGCTCTAAGATTGTTAATGTCCTGGGCCGAAGGGCGCACTGGGTGAGAGTAAGAGTGCCCTAAGTCCGGGTACGGCCTCATACTTGCCCCCGACTCTGGTGTGGCTGCGTAATTAATAGTTCGACCTGATCTCTGCACTACCCTAGATGGGGATGAAGATCGGATCCCTGTGAGAGGGGGAGAGGCTTGCACGTTATGTGCCGCTGCCCTTGCCCGTGCGTTCTTGCTCTGCACTTAACTGATTTATATTGTTGGAACCTTTCAGGCCCGGCTGGCAGTTTCTATGCTGTCCTTTTGTTGAGAAAACCAAGAGAAAAGGGCTGAAGATTGGTGAGACTTGAAGGGGTCACCCTGCTGTACTGTAGGATGCCCAACCCCCCCTTCTTTAACTATCTAACCTTAAATATATTATGTGCACTAACAGAGACTAACCTCGACTAACTTGGACTGAATGGAGTGTTTATATCTATCTTATAGCAACATTTAAGTTCCAACCTGCTTCAATCTTTATTCTTTCTCTAATAGGCGGTTTATCATTATGCTTTGAAAATACGGATATGGTTGTATGCTTTTGATCTATTTTGCATGAAGTGAACTTCTTTTTTCTCCCTAGGTTTTCCCTCTGTAAATGTAAACTCTGGTTAGGCTTTATGATATAGTGTGGTAAAATACTCAGTTATAATGCCCCCTAAGTTTCGGAAATCAGGGGGGGGGGGGGTAAGTCCCCCGAAAGGAGGCCCCGGGACTACAGTCGTGGCCAAAAGTTTTGAGAATTTGCTGCTAAACTGCTTTTAGATCTTTGTTTCAGTTGTTTCTGTGATGTAGTGAAATATAATTACACGCACTTCATACTTTTCAAAGGTTTTATTGACAATTACATGACATTTATGCAAAGAGTCAGTATTGCAGTGTTGGCACTTCTTTTTCAGGACCTCTGCAATTCGACTGGGCATGCTCTCAATCAACTTCTGGGCCAATTCCTGACTGATAGCAACCCATTCTTTCATAATCACTTCTTGGAGTTTGTCAGAATTAGTGGGTTTTTGTTTGTCCACCCGCCTCTTGAGGATTGACCACAAGTTCTCAATGGGATTAAGATCTGGGGAGTTTCCAGGCCATGGACCCAAAATGTCAACGTTTTGGTCCCCGAGCCACTTAGTTATCACTTTTGCCTTATGGCACGGTGCTCCATCGTGCTGGAAAATGCATTGTTCTTCACCAAATTGTTGTTGGATTGTTGGAAGAAGTTGCTGTGAGAGGGTGTTTTGGTACCATTCTTTATTCATGGCTGTGTTTTTGGGCACCCACTCCCTTGGATGAGAAGCAACCCCACACATGAATGGTCTCAGGATGCTTTACTGGTGGCATGACACAGGACTGATGGTAGCGCTTACCTTTTCTTCTCCGGACAAACCTTTTTCCAGATGCTCCAAACAATCGGAAAGAGGCTTCATCGGAGAATATGACTTTGCCCCAGTCCTCAGCATTCCATTCACCATACTTTCTGCAGAAGATCAATCTGTCCCTGATGTTTTTTTTGGATAGAAGTGGCTTCTTTGCTGCCCTTCTTGACACCAGGCCATCTTCCAAAAGTCTTCGCCTCACTGTGCGTGCAGATGCGCTCACACCTGCCTGCTGCCATTCCTGAGCAAGCTCTGCACTGGTGGCACTCCGATCCCGCAGCTGAATCCTCTTTAGGAGACAATCCTGGCGCTTGCTGGACTTTCTTGGACGCCCTGAAGCCTTCTTAACAAGAATTTAACCTCTTTCCTTGAAGTTCTTGATGATCCTATAAATTGTTGATTGAGGTGCAATCTTAGTAGCCACAATATCCTTGCCTGTGAAGCCATTTTTATGCAACGCAATGATGGCTGCACGCGTTTCTTTGCAGGTCACCATGGTTAACAATGGAAGAACAATGATTTCAAGCATCACCCTTTTAACATGTCAAGTCTGCCATTTTAACCCAATCAGCCTGACATAATGATCTCCAGCCTTGTGCTCGTCAACATTCTCACCTGAGTTAACAAGACGATCACTAAAATGATCTCAGCAGGTCCTTTAATGACAGCAATGAAATGCAGTGGAAAGGTTTTTTTGGGATTAAGTTAATTTTCATGGCAAAGAAGGACTATGCAATTCATCTGATCACTCTTCAGAACATTCTGGAGTATATGCAAATTGCTATTATAAAAACTTAAGCAGCAACTTTTCCAATTTCCAATATTTATGTAATTCTCAAAACTTTTGGCCACGACTGTAGTCCCCAAGCGCGTCTTGATAAATTTTGGCTGTCTCCAACGCCCAAAACCAGGGGGGATTCCCAAAAAGCCGGAGGCCACCCTGAATTGGGAGGAAATAAGCCTATTGTTACAATGCCGGATTCCACGGAGGCTAAGGAGGTTGATAGGGAAGGCCTAGATAGTGTTAATAATAAATTAGCTGAAATTCTGGGGGCAGTGAATATGACTAATAGCACCGTATCTCAATTAACAACTACAATGGCGGCATTACAAGGGGATATCACCATAATTAGGGATGAATTTACAAAACTAAGAGTAAAGGTGAAAGATTTGGAGTTGGAGACAGTGGTCGTGAAAAAGGAGCTGGGTTTAACAAAAAAATGCCTTGAGGGTGTGGAGCAAGAATGTCTTGGTTTAAAAAACAAATTGATAGATCTGGAGGATAGATCTCGGAGGAATAACATAAGACTGATGGGGTTCCCTGAGGGGGCGGAGCAAGAGAACCCAGCGGACTTTGTGCAAAAGTGGCTGGTGCAAACATTGGGATCGGACTATGATCTATCTACGTTCTGTTGAAAGCGTGCTCATAGAATCCCTCTGAGGAAGCCCGCCCCAGGTGCACCCCCAAGGGCTTTATTAGCTAGATTAGTCTGCTCCAAGGATCGTGATTGGGTACTCAGACGCAAAAGAGAACTCCTTAAAACTGGCTTTGAAGGGAACGACATTTAAATATACCCTGATTTTTGTCGTGAGACACAAAATAAAAGGCGTTCTTTCTATGACGTCAAAAAAAGATTAATCTCCGCACACATAAAGTACGCGATGTTGTATATGGCTAAACTCAGGGTTGTTTATAACGAGTCTGCGCAATTTTTTTCTACACCTACAGAGGCTGCACAGTGTCTTGATTTGGCCGGTCTGTAGCCCCCGTTGGGATCTCATAACTCTCTAGATGGGGTCTGTATCTCTACGCATTGACTACACAGTGGGGGTTGAGTGGGAGTGGGGTTGGTGAAGTGGAAGAGGTTGATGGGGATAACATTCTCTGTGAGCCAAATAGTGGGTTCGGGTAGTGGTTATGGGTGGGGGGTGGGTCTTTGCGAAAGGGAAGGGGTGGGGGGGTTAGCTGCTGTCGCTGGGCCTAGGGGACCTCTTTCTCCCCTCCTGCCGGTCTGTGGGTGGTTTCGTCTTGTGATAGCTTATAATGACGTGTAGGGGTCTGTGTTGGAATGTGCGAGGGCTGGGGGATAGAATTAAAAGGACAGTGGTGGCTGATGTTATTGCTCGGCATCTCCCGGCAATAGTGGCCTTATTGGAGACACATTCAACGGTTGAGAAGCTCCCCCAATTAAAGAGGCGATGGGCGAAATTGGAATACCACTTATGCCTCTCATCATATTCGAGAGGTGTGAGTGTGTATATCCATCATGGGGTTGATTTTCATCTGTTGGATGTTAGGGTGGATAGGGCGGGTCGATTTGTCTTCCTCCACGGTCAGTGGAGTGGGCAGGAGACTATCCTAGCTTTTGTGTATGTGCCTCCGCCATTTGCGTACACTGTTCTATCTTTGCTCTCTACGTTTACTTGTAGCAAACCCCCCTGTCCGCTGTTGCTGGTAGGTGATTTTAACGCTGTCTTGGATCCGGAACTGGATAGGGTATCTCTCTCCTCTAAGCAGAGGCAGACTCGATCTCTTCTGGGCACTCTTACTCAGGAGTTGGCATGGGTCGACGTTTGGCGCTATTTGTATGGAGAAAAAAGTGTATTCATGCTTTGGCCGGACGTACAGGTCAATGTCAAGAATCGACTTAGCGTTCGCAAATGGGGCTATGTCTGATCAAGTTGTGAAGATGAAATATGAACTGTACGGAATTTCTGACTATTCTCCGGTTCTGCTTCTGCTCAGGGGAGTGGGGTCAAATACGGGTCCTAATAGAGCCTTTACACTGAATCCATATTGGTTGGAGGTTATCGGTGAGCGGGATCTTATCAATGAAGAGATTCTTGAATTTTGGCATCGTAACGAGGGCTCAACGCATATCCATTTTGTATGGGACGCTTTGAAGGACTACATTAGGGGCCTTTATTGCGGTAAAATAAAAAGACAACGAGCGGAGTTCCATAAGCAGGAAAATGCAATGAAGGAGACAGTTAGGAGGTTGCAGGGCGAGCTGATGAAATACGGTACGGACTCTCTTCGCATACAATTGAAAGCCGCTAATCTACAGTATAGGACTCAACATAAACTTTTTTTTCAAGGACAGAGACGCTTTAGTGAGGAGGGAAAAACAGGGAAACTGTTAGCTGCATTGGTCGCCAATCAAAGGGGTGGGACAAAAATTAGGCATATTAGGAATACTCGGGCCAGATAGTTAACGATCCAGATCAGATCAGACAGGAATTTGTCAAGTACTATTCCACTATATATAGATCTGAAATGATATGTAGTCCTTCTGAAATCGATGACTATTTGGACCAATTAGAAATGCCTTTTCTCTCGCCTCAGGAAACCGGAATGCTTGATCACCTGTCATGAGGGTGTCAAGAGCCACGCCTGACTCCATTATACCCGGGGTCAGGAAGTCGCAGCGGGTGGCTGCGCGCTCTATGTCTAAAGACAGTGCTGTTTACTAATGGTAGCTTTCTGGGTTTGCCTTGCAATCCTTTTTGGCTCACTCAGGGATCCGTAGCTTCTCCTCCTCAGCTGTTTCTTGTCCAGCAATCCCAAACTCCTTATATTCCCATCTCTTACTTCTCTGGTTGCCAGATATAGAGCTTCCTGCCTGGACTTCTATACTGACCCACTGGAGCTGTGTAGCTGTGTTCCCTGGTTGTTGTTCCAGAACGTTACCCTCCGGATCCCTGTTGGGCCTTGGTGGTCTGCTGTTGTCGCCCACCTGGGATTATATGTTTGTCTGTATTGTCTGTCCTCTCCTTGGTGTTTTCCTATTAGTGTCAGTGGTGCGGACTAGTGATCCCACCGCCCCGTTCACTACATAGGGCTCATCTTAGGGAAAGCCAGGGTTTAGGCACGTGATCGGTGTACGGGTGAGGAACCCATCTAGGGACGTCAGGGCAGTCAGGTGCCAGCCGCAAGGTGAGTCAGGGGTCACCATCTTTCCCTCTCCCTTCGGACAGGGCCTTCCCATTTCCCTCCCTTTGCGTGACGCCGGTCATTACATTACTGTCACGAGGGTGTCAAGAGCCACGCCTGACTCCGTTATACCCGGGGTCAGGAAGTCGCAGCGGGTGGCTGCGCGCTCTATGTCTAAAGACAGTGCTGTTTACTAATGGTAGCTTTCTGGGTTTGCTTTGCAATCCTTTTTGGCTCACTCAGGGATCCGTAGCTTCTCCTCCTCAGCTGTTTCTTGTCCAGCAATCCCAACCTCCTTATATTCCCCTCTCCCACTTCTCTGGTTGCCAGATATAGAGCTTCCTGCCTGGACTTCTATACTGACCCACTGGAGCTGTGTAGCTGTGTTCCCTGGTTGTTGTTCCAGAACGTTACCCTCCGGATCCCTGTTGGGCCTTGGTGGTCTGCTGTTGTCGCCCACCTGGGATTATATGTTTGTCTGTATTGTCTGTCCTCTCCTTGGTGTTTTCCTATTAGTGTCAGTGGTGCGGACTAGTGATCCCACCGCCCCGTTCACTACATAGGGCTCATCTTAGGGAAAGCCAGGGTTTAGGCACGTGATCGGCGTACGGGTGAGGAACCCATCTAGGGACGTCAGGGCAGTCAGGTGCCAGCCGCAAGGTGAGTCAGGGGTCACCATCTTTCCCTCTCCCTTGGACAGGGCCTTCCCATTTCCCTCCCTTTGCGTGACGTCGGTCATTACATTACTGTCACGAGGGTGTCAAGAGCCACGCCTGACTCCGTTATACCCGGGGTCAGGAAGTCGCAGCGGGTAGCTGCGCGCTCTATGTCTAAAGACAGTGCTGTTTACTAATGGTAGCTTTCTTAGTTTGCCTTGCAATCCTTTTTGGCTCACTCAGGGATCCGTAGCTTCTCCTCCTCAGCTGTTTCTTGTCCAGCAATCCCAACCTCTTTATATTCCCCTCTCCCACTTCTCTGGTTGCCAGATATAGAGCTTCCTGCCTGGACTTCTATACTGACCCACTGGAGCTGTGTAGCTGTGTTCCCTGGTTGTTGTTCCAGAACGTTACCCTCCGCATCCCTGTTGGGCCTTGGTGGTCTGCTGTTGTCGCCCACCTGGGATTATATGTTTGTCTGTATTGTCTGTCCTCTCCTTGGTGTTTTCCTCTTAGTGTCAGTGGTGCGGACTAGTGATCCCACCGCCCCGTTCACTACATAGGGCTCATCTTAGGGAAAGCCAGGGTTTAGGCACGTGATCGGCGTATGGGTGAGGAACCCGTCTAGGGACGTCAGGGCAGTCAGGTGCCAGCTGCAAGGTGAGTCAGGGGTCACCATCTTTCCCTCTCCCTTGGACAGGGCCTTCCCATTTCCCTCCCTTTGCATGACGCCGGTCATTACATCACCCTATACAACAGGCAGATTTGGAGGATGCCCTTCGATCCGTTAAATATAATTCTTTCCCTGGGGCAGATGGCTTGCCATTTGAACTTTATAGATACCACACTAAAGTACTCCTCCCTATTCTGTTGCAGGTTTTAAATGAATCATGTAGTTATGGCTCTCTCCCCCCATCCTTTAGGGAGGCAATTATTACTTTAATCTTAAAAAAAGATAAGGATGGTAGTGAGGTTGGGTCATATGGGCCCATATCACTCCTTAATACAGACTATAAGATCTTCGCAAAATCTTTAGCAAACCGTCTTAAACGGGTAATTGCAGCCCTAGTTCATTCTAACCAAACAGGATTTATACCTGGGAGACAGATTCAGGCGAATCTATATGGGGTGTATTTGAACCTGTCGGTGGGAAGGGGGACCGTACCACTCCATCCTGTCTTTGGACGCTGCTAAGGCATTCGACAGGGTGGAGTGGTCCTTCCTGTGACGCACCATGGCACATTTTTGATTGGGGAATGCTTTTATTGCAATGACTCAATTGTTATACACTCAACCAATTGCCCGAGTTAATATTGATGGGGTTAATTCCTCTATGATTGAGCTTCAACGTGGCACGAGACAGGGATGTCCCCTCTCCCCCTTATTATTCGCGTTATTTCTGGAGCCGCTGGCGTGTAGGATTCGCTTGGATGGTCAGATTCGGGGGTTCGGGGAAGCGGGAGAGAGTGACAAAATCAGGCTCTATGCCGATGATGTTATACTTTTTTTGGATCAGGGCTGGAATGCTGTCCCCTATGTTATGCAGGTGATAGAGGAGTTTAGTCATATGTCTGATTATTCAATCAATTGGGCTAAGTCCTCACTCCTCCCGCTAAATGGTAATGTTCCCGACGGTGGCTCCCGGATCCGGATACTATCGTTGGATGACTCTCTGGACTATCTGGGGATAAAGTTAGGTGTCCCTATAGGTAGATTCCATGAATTAAATCTTTCCCAGGTAATGGACAAAGTAAAGGGGAAAATTAGAGCCTGGCAAAAATTGTTAATATCGCAATCTGCTCGAGTAAAAATGGCACTAGTAAAAATGATCATACTACCTTTGGTCTTATATCCGATCTGCGCCTCCCCCATTTGGATAGAGGACGCTTTTTTTTATAGATTGGAAGTTTTAATAAATGATCTAATTTGGGGGAGGAAGAGGGTCTGAATAAAGCAGAGGTATCTATGGCTGGCTGAGTCAGAAGGGGGACTGTCACTCCCTTTTTTCTGCGCAGGTACAAAGATGTTATTATTCTGGAGAGAATGCACTAGGGCAGTATTTAACTAGGGTAACAGGTAGGTCAATTGAGAATATTTTTATGTATTTAGAAACGGCACAATTTGGTGCTTTGGACACTAGATGTTTAATCCCTAGAACTCTACAGAGGGTCTGGGATACATTGAAAACGATTTTGCAGGTGTCACATGCTTTTCATTTCACCCCGTTGTGGGACAATCTGAATTTACTGGAATTTTTGAAAATAACTGATTACACTTATTGGAGTTGTAGGGGTATTACTAGAGTGGCACATTTGTTTGTTGCAGATCGCTTTAAAGTTTTAGGGGACTTTAATTTCACAAATACTTTTTTAGACCGATTTATGTACGCACGTTTAAAACATGCACACGAAGCCACACTTAATAAAACATACATGATCAGTCAACAACATTCATTCTTTGATTATTGCTTCCTTCACTTAGGGAAAAAGATTAAAATGGCACAGATTTATTCGAAAATGCGAGAATCACTGCCCACCGTGTTCCCTTTTAAAAGTATACATAAATGGGAGCAGGAACTGAAAACCTCCCCCCTCCCCTGGCCACAGATCTTTAAAAACATCAAAAGGGTAGTATCTGCATCCAGCTATAGATTGATTCAGTTTAAGATCTTACACAGGTTATACTGTACAACGCAAACGCAGGCTAAGTTTGCTAATAACAGAGGTCGTAAATTTTTCTGTCAAAAGTGCGGTAGCCCCAATGGATACACTCATCTTTTATAGGAATGTAGTGTGATAAAGCGCTTTCGGGAGCAGGTATTTACAGCATTGCAGGGGGATTTTCCCCAATCATGTGCACCGGATATGATCTCCGTAATTCTGGGTGTCTTTATACCAGAAAATCCTAACTCTTCTACACATCAATTGAGATGGCTGAAGGGCTGCCTGATCGCTAAGGCTTTGATAGTTAAGAGATGGGGATCCCCCATTTCTCCGGTATTTGAGGAGTGGAGACAGATTATGTCCCAAATAAAGATCTATGAGGAGGTTGAGAGGCGGAGAAGGTTGGGCATGCGACTCTTTTCTGTTTTGTAGAGGCGAGATGGACTGACTATGTCGGTTTGACGGGCGGACCATCAGGACGGGTACGGGGGGTATGGGGTTCGGGCTACCAGCGACAGCAACTAAGGGAAGGGAAGGGGGGGGGAATGGATGGGCTCAAAGGTATTAGGTTTGAGTCTATAGAGATGGATTTAATGGTATTGTTTGTAATGATGTTGAAACTATAGTAATATGTTTTTTATATGTGTATAAGCCATTTTTGGTATCTTTTTGTTTCCGCCTCTGTTGAAAAGTTTTTGTAATCACCATTGAAAAAAATAAAATATTTAATAATTAAAAAAAAAAAAATGTCTGTATTAACTGCCTGACAATCGGGCAGTGTAAACCCGGAATAAGACAATGTAGTCCGTCAGTCATGATTTGGATCCATCATACAATGGCCCAGCCCCTGCACTGGCGGTGCATTGCCGAAGTTATGTATGTCTTAGGGCTCATTCACATGACCGTGCCATTTTTTGCCACCCATGTGCCTTCCGCAAAACAGAACGGAACAGGAGGCCCATTATAGAAATGCCTATTCTTGTCCACAAAACGGACAAGAATAGGAGAATAGGACAGGACTCATAATTTTAATCTTTTGCGGACCCATTGAAATGAATGGTTCCGTATACGGATTGTATGCGAAACGCAGAAAACAGCCCCTATACAGAACGCAAAATACATTCGTGTGAACGAACCCTTACATTTAGGCCATTTTCTACACCTAAACCAGGCAGAGAGAATGATGAATGAGATGGGCTCGCAACTTCTTCTTCCGCTCTTGCCAGGTCTAAAAAGGGGGGCGTGGTGTGAGCGGGGAAGAAGTTGCAGATTCTGCCGCAACATGGTGTGCAACAGCATCTGCGCCAGATATACCCACAAAAGGGGTCTGTTTGTAAATTACCCCCAATATGTTTATCATGGAACCATGATGTCAGCGTTAGCAGAGTTTATGTAACAATTAAAAGGGTTTTCCGAGATTTTTTTTTACTGATGACCTATCCTCTGGATATCTTTTGTGGAGCTTTTCTGTTCAGGAGTAGTGAGAATATGAACTGCACAGGTACCATCCGTGTGGTCGCAGTCTGTGATCCGTTTGCACTGCAAAAAAATAGGACCTGCACTATTTTTTGGTGGTGCAGAGGCACGGACAGAAATACCACAGTGCTTCCATGGGCTTCTGTTCCGTGCCTCTGCTCCGCACTACACCTCATCTGGCGGACTGTGGACCCATTCAAGTGAATGGATCCACATCCGTAATACATGTGCGGTCCGCAATCTGGGCACGGACCACCTACGGTTGTGTGCATGAGGCCTTATTCCACCAGATTCTCTTCCTGCCCAGGAGGTGGATATTTACTGTGTAGTGGTCTCTGCACTCCCCTGCCGATCAGCTGTTTGAAGAGGCCGCAGCTCTCCAGGGACCGCTGTGGCCTCCTTACAGCTCACCAATCACAGCTATGTACATTGTATAGCGCCCAGGCCCACTCACTTCATCGGGACTAAGCTGCATATAGGCCAGATGAATGCGTGACGTCACAGGCCTAGGAAGAGGCCGCAGCGTTCACCGGAGTACTGTGGTCTCTTCAAACAGCTAATTGGTGGGGTGGAGAATCGCCCCCCCCATCGATTAGACATTGATGACCTATTTTGAGGATAGGTCATTATTCTTCTACCCCTAGAAACCCCCTTTAACTCAGCTGTTCTGTTATTTTTTTATATCCACTATAACTTAACAGTTTCAGTATGATATCAGATGACATTGCTGGAATGAAACTTTGGAATCGGATGAATGAGAAGTTATATATAGCCAGTGTCATATTAACTGGAAAACTATGAGCAGGTTTTAACCATTCGCAAATTTATAGTTGAATAACTGGAGGAAAAAAACATTCAGAAGATTATCCACGATATGCTTAAAGGGACCCTGAAAAACTACTGTCTGAGCTGTAGGGCACACAGTGTACATATACCTATGTGCATGGTCATGCAGCTTTGAAGGGGATGTCCAAGATTTTGATATTTATGGTCTATTCTCATCATAGGTCATCAGTATCCGATCGGTGGGGGTCCCACACCCAGCACACTGTCCGATTAGCTGTTTCTATACAGTGGACGGAAGGCTCCATCCTCACTGATGTGGATGACCTATTGCTGGAAACCCCTTTAGGGTCCCATTCACACATCCGCAAAATGGGTCAGCATCCGTTCCACAATTTTGCGGAACAGGTGCGGACCCATTCATTTTCAATGGGGCCGGAATGCGCTGTCCGCATTTTCCGGATCCGCACTTCCGGATACGCAATTCTGTTCCGCAAAAAAATAGAACATGTCCTATACTTTGCGTACAAGAAAAGGCATTTTCTATGAGAGTGCCAGCGATCCGCAAAACACATACGGACGTGTGAATGGATCCCATGTTCCATGAGCCAGGATTGCAAGTGTCTAAAGGCCACTATGCACTGGACGCTGCCAACACCCTCCCCTCTTCTATGAGTGACAGCTCCAGCTGATTTGCCTTGTCGCCATTTTGCCATGGGTGAATTTTCTACTGTAGAGCCTTATATGCTGTATTATGTATACAGTACTTAAATGGGCTCATATAGTATGGAGATCCCTATACATAGTTATCAATGCCATGGCACATTTAAAAAAATATTCCCATAGCTGTTGATTCTATGGGTCGCACCACTGGACTAGATTTAATGGAGTTCGCCATAGGATAGGTCATCAATATCAGATTGGTGCGGGTACAATGCCCGCCACCCCCAACGATCAGCTGTTCAGCTATTACCTGCAGGGAGTAAACAGGCGAACTACAACAACTAAGATCCGATATTACCCCATTACCCAAATACAGTAAAACTGGTAAGTTCCCTAGAGGCCATACATAGTACTAATCATAAAGTGATGGTATTTTTAAAGGGAACCAGAATTTTGTCTTCCAAACTGCTCATCCAGGACTGTGGCAGCTTGACAATGATGTACTTCATAGCGACTGCCATATTGTAATCCGTTTTGAGAGTCATGGGGGAGGAGCTGCTCCTTGGAAGAGTCACGCTCCTCTGGCTTGACTGACATCCCACAGGCCAGATACATCACCATAGGCCATCTCCAGCATCGCCTAGGCATCAGATGTCAATGAAAGTGGCTTCTGATGACGTACCAGGCCTACGGGACGTCAATCAAGCCAAGAGTGGGGCCAGCCGGTGTGACTCTTCCAAAGCGCAGCTCCTCCAGATGACTCCTAAAATGGATTACAATGCAGCAAAGTGCAAAATCACTAAGAAGATAAGAGGACATCATTGTGAAGCTACCTGGATAACAGGGGGGTGGCAGTTTGGCAGCCTAAATCCTGATGACAGGTTCCCTTTAAGCAAATCATGCTAAAAAATAAAAACTCAGCACACAATTACACATCCATTTATACTTAACAAGTGCCATACTCAAAAAGATCTATGAATAAGAAGCACCCACACACCAGCAGATCTATATCTAGCATATTCTTCTGTTACTTTTAATGTTTCACAGTTAGACTCCTGTCACAAGAGGTACTTACACCCTCACTTTTTGTGCTACTCTCTAATTAT
>NC_053392.1:470789653-470824266 GCF_905171765.1 Bufo bufo | reverse complement strand
GAGACAGGAAGTATTAGGCCAAAGGACGGAACAGTCGCTTGGACCAGGGCTTGCCGATGATCAGGACGAGAAGGAACATTACAATGACGGGCAAGGTATTGGAAGGACTGGTGGAGAGACAGGTGTGGAGTCAGGAATGGAAGGGGCAGAAACCAGAAAGTACCACAAAGTCTAAGCAGGCAGACTAGGCACAGATGTGATCAGGAACAGTGCTTTAGTCAGAAATATAGATCCGAAAAAATACAATGCATGATAGCAAATGGACAGGTGCCAGGAAACGTTTGCACCTTAATCATGTGGTGAGATCCAAACGCAAGGCTCATCTTCAAAGAGATCACTGGGTCTGACATTATCCAAGGTACCAGTCACTTGGCAACCAGTTTTGGTGGCCAGTGGTTACAGAAAGAATTTGGCCTGGAAATGAAGTGCTGCTGCCCAGCAAAGAAGTAGGTGAGAAGGACGGAGACAGCAACCTAACATGACAAGTACCAGGACTGCGACAAGAAGGAGTACAGTGTTTCTGAGCTATGGGAATGGGCTAAAATCATAAACTGTAATCCTACTCCTGTGCAGGAGCTATATAGTTACAGCCAAAGAAAGCATTCTAGCCTGCCTTTTTAGGTTAGAAAAGGCTTTCTTGATCCCATCTGAAGGAATTATGTTGTGTCCTTAGCTCTAACTATTCCACTCATGCGCACAACCATAATACGACCATGTGACTGGACATTTATACACTATTAAAGAGGAACCAAGGAAAGAGCCTTTGTTAATTACTTTAACATTTTCCAAGTTTGACATGGCCAGTAATAGCGCACAGATTACAAAAAATGTTCTCACACTTGGATATTAAAAAATGCTGGCTCCCTTCTGCCTTGCTTTGATCAACTCAGACAAGTGGTTGACTTACATTAACAGACAAACCACAATAAAGAAATAATTCATTAACCACAGTAAAAGAGAATATAATTTACAGTCAGAACTATTTATAATAAAATGATGTATCTTAGGGGAACAGCACTTTATGTCTCCTGAATGGTCAAAAAAGTGAGACATTTACTCTCATAGGTCAAGAATGTCATTCTTGGCTTGATGTAAGTTTCATTCATCTGAGCTAAAAAGATATTTAAAGGTTTAACACAATTTTTGGTATAATACATGATAATACAACGTATAGAGTTGGCTGGAAGGAAGTGCCTGGAGAAAATGAAGTAAAATGTGTCACATGTACAGTCGTGGCCAAAAGTTTTGAGAATGACAAAAATATTAGTTTTCACAAAGTTTGCTGCTAAACTGCTTTTAGATCTTTGTTTCAGTTGTTTCTGTGATGTAGTGAAATATAATTACACGCACTTCATACGTTTCAAAGGCTTTTATTAACAATTACATGACATTTATGCAAAGATTCAGTATTTGCAGCGTTGGCCCTTCTTTTTCAGGACCTCTGCAATTCGACTGGGCATGCTCTCAATCAACTTTTGGGCCAATTCCTGACTGATAGCAACCCATTCTTTCATAATCACTTCTTGGAGTTTGTCAGAATTAGTGGGTTTTTGTCTGTCCACTCCCCTCTTGAGGATTGACCACAAGTTCTCAATGGGATTAAGATCTG
The DNA here is from genome assembly GCF_905171765.1 of Bufo bufo. NCBI lineage: Eukaryota > Metazoa > Chordata > Amphibia > Anura > Bufonidae > Bufo > Bufo bufo. Next base: position 470,822,657 of record NC_053392.1, on the reverse strand, counting down.
GGGAGTTTCCAGGCCATGGACCCAAAATGTCAACGTTTTGGTCCCCGAGCCACTTAGTTATCAATTTTGCCTTATGGCACGGTGCTCCATCGTGCTGCAAAATGCATTGTTCTTCACCAAACTGTTGTTGGATTGTTGGAAGAAGTTGCTGTTGGAGGGTGTTTTGGTACCATTCTTTATTCATGGCTGTGTTTTTAGGCAAAATTGTGAGTGAGCCCACTCCCTTGGATGAGAAGCAACCCCACACATGAATGGTCTCAGGATGCTTTACTGTTGGCATGACACAGGACTGATGGTAGCGCTCACCTTTTCTTCTCCGGACAAGCCTTTTTCCAGATGCCCCAAACAATCGGAAAGAGACTTCATCGGAGAATATGACTTTGCCCCAGTCCTCAGCAGTCCATTCACCATACTTTCTGCAGAAGATCAATCTGTCCCTGATGGGTTTTTTTTGAGAGAAGTGGCTTCTTTGCTGGCCTTCTTGACACCAGGCCATCTTCCAAAAGTCTTCGCCTCACTGTGCGTGCAGATGCGCTCACACCTGCCTGCTGCCATTCCTGAGCAAGCTCTGCACTGGTGGCCCTCCGATCCCGCAGCTGAATCCTCTTTAGGAGACGATCCTGGTGCTTGCTGGACTTTCTTGGACGCCCTGAAGCTTTCTTAACAAGAATTTAACCTCTTTCCTTGAAGTTCTTGATGATCCTATAAATTGTTGATTGAGGTGCAATCTTAGACTAAAGGTGGTCAGTCAGGAGAAGACAGGAGTGTCTCCCTGATTACTGCTCAATAAACAATATCAATAAACTAGAGGGGGCAGTAACTACTAAAATATCACTTTTATTAAATAATAGGAGTAAAACGACGGCCCCTACAGACAAACAACAAGTAAGACAAATACATACACAGACTGGTACTTGGATAAGGACCAGTAAATTACGATATTGGTAAGGTGTTAGTGGTGGACTGGACCATAGATGGCAGGCCGAGCACGGCTATGTCAGATGAAATTGGCAAGCACTAGTAACTCCCTGCTTGGCCTGGTCCACCCTATAACAAGTATCCTCGGGACGGGGTCCAAAAAGCCCCGCAAGGGGTGGCCCAGACAGGAACTCTTTACCTATATAGATGACCCTAGTGAGGCCCTCACACATAAGGAAGAGAAAATCCGTCCGGAGGAGCAAAAAACACACAAATTTACCAAAATAAGTGTAACCCCACCACAGAAATTATTCACTGGAAGGGATAAAGTGAGAAGAATACTCAAGTGTCCCGACGCGTTTCTTCAAAAAGAGTATGCCCCAGGATTCATCAAGGGACACGGGGCAGTACTTCAGTCAGGTTACGGCTGAGTCTAGAAATTATATCAAGAACAGAGACTGAGTAAGTAAAGCAGCATATATATGCCCCCATACCATCAGCCCACATAGGGCCATGGCTCCGCATATGGAAAAAATAAGTTTGTGTGCATAAGCCCTTAGTTGGACCTTTTCACGTTGAAGATGGAGTCAAAATCAACTCCCAAACCTACTGCTAGTTTTTAGAAGACACTTTCTTCAAGCAGTGGTACAGGAAAAAGTCTTCATCTTTCAAGAAAACCATTATTTTTATGCAAGACAATGCTCCATCACGTGAATTGAAGTCCTCCACTGTATGGCTAGCCAGTAAAGGCCTTAAAGATGAAAGAATAATGGCATGGCCCCCTTCCTCACCTGACCTAAACCCTATTGAGAACTTGTGGGGCCTTCTTAAATAGGAGATTTACTGTGGAAGAAAACTGTACATCTCTCTGAACAGTGTCCGGGAGGCTGTGGTTACTGCTGCACAACAGATGAAGAAACTGACAGACTTCATGGACGGAAGGCGTATAACTGATGTTGAAAATAAGGGGGGCTATACTGGTTAATAAGTTTTCTGGAAATGTCAGAAATGTTTATTTGTACATTTTCAGTTGTTTGTTTATAATTCTCACTTTAACAAATGAAAATAAACAAGTGAGATGGAACATTTTCCTTTTTCATTTAGTTACAGTATCTCTTAAAAGTGAGTACACCCCTCAAATTTTTGTTGATATTTTATTATATCTTTTCATGTGACAAAACTGAAGATATGACACTTTGATACAATGTATAGTAGTCAGTGTACAGCTTGTATAACAGTTTAAATTTGGTGTGCCCTCAAAATAACTCAACACACAGCCATTAATGTCTAAACCGCTGGCAACAAAAGTGAGTACACCCCTAAGTGACAAATGGCCAAATTGTGCCTAAAGTGTCAATATTTTGTGTGTCCACCATTAATTTCCAGCACTGCCTTAACTCTCTTGGGCATGGAGTTCACTAGAGCTTCACAGGTTGCCACTGGAATCCTCTTCCACGCTTCCATGACAACGTCACGGAGCTGGTGGATGTTAGAGACCTTGCACTCCTCCACCTTCCATTTGAGGATGTCCCACAGATGCTCAATAGGGTTTAGGTCTAGAGACATGCTTGGCCAGTCCAGCACCTTTACCCTCAGTTTCTTTAGCAAGGCAGAGGTCATCTTGGAGGTGTGTTTGGGGTTGTTTATCATGTTAGAATACTGCCCTGCGGCCCAGTTTCTGAAGGGAGGGGATCATGCTCTGCTTCAATATGTCACAGTACATGTTCATGGTTCCCTCAATGAACTGTAGCTCCCCACAGCATGCAGCCCCACACCATGACACTCCCATCACCATGCTTGACTGTAGGCAAGACACACTTGTCTTTGTACCCCTCACCTGGTTGCCGCCACACATGCTTGAGACCATGTGAACCAAATACGTTTATCTTGGTCTCATCAGACCACAGGATATGGTTCCAGTAATGCATGTTCTTAGTATGCTTGTCTTTAGTAAACTGTTTGCAGGCTTTCTTGCCTGCAAACAGGCCAGGTAGGCCAATTTGATGCAGTGTGTGGTGTATGGTCTGAGCCCTGACATGCTGACCCCCCCACCTCTTTAACCTCTGCAGAAATGCTGGCAGCACTCATACGTCTATTTTGAAAAGACAACCTCTGGATATGACGCTGAGTACGTGACTCAACTTCTTTGGTAGACCATGGTGAGGCCTGTTCTGAGTGGAACCTGTTTTGTTAAACCACTGTATGGCCTTGGCCACCATGCTGCAGTTCAGTTTTAGGGTGTTGGAAATCTTCTTATAGCCTAGATCATCTTTATGTAGAGCAACAACTCTTTTTATTTTCATGCTAATTACCTCAATAAGGAGCCCAAGGGGCTGTCCCTCCGGCCTTTGGAGCCCAGCCGTGCCCATTATCTTGGAGCCCAGCACCGCCCCCTCAATCACTGCTCATCGCCGACGTAATGTGTTTGTTGCGCCCAAAATCTCGCGCATGCGCCGTGGATACTCATGTCAGCGCCCGCGCGGTGTTCTGGCATCGGCCTCACAGAAGGAAGTGCACATGCGCCAGCTTCGCTCGACCCGGAAATGCGCGAGATTTCTGGCGCAACAAACACATTACGTTGGCCATGAGCAGTAAATAAATTAACAGTGGGGCAGTGCTGGGCTCCAAGATAATGGGCGCGGCTGGGCTCCAAAGGATGGAGGGACAGCCCCTTGGGCTCCTTATTGAGGTAATTAGCATATTAATAAAAGCGATTTTATAGACAAATTACAAGACACAAGGCAGTAATACTAGTATATTTTAATATAAATCGTGGAGACTGATGTGGTGATGTTAATATCTCAGTAAGTGAAATCCAGGTGACAGTGTCCCTTTAAAAATACAGCTTGCCTAATAATTCTGCACACAGTGCAGTCATTAACTGACATAATAGAGAAGTCTACAATTTAGACCTATATTCCATAAGGTACTAAACAGCTTAAACAGTAAGAGGGTCATTTATTATGCGAAGTACGCCACTTTTTTACTGTACTTGTGTTGCAGATTTGGTCGCCAAAGGGGATTTCCGGCCAAATCTGCGAATTTTCCCTGCTTACGCCACTTTTCTGAGTCTAAATTGCCAGTCATAGTAAATGTCCTCCTAAGTCCCCCCTAAGTCCTTATCCTTAATAAACAGATTTAAATAAAATTGTCACCTAACTGTGCGCCGCTGTTCCCCTGCTTACCACCGTGGTCCTGGACGACGTGTTCAGCGGTGATCTGCGGCCAGTGCTTCCCATTCACTGCTACAGTCCTGGGCTCTGTCTGTGTAGGTACTGTTGTTCTGGGATCCTCTCCACAGTTTTCTCTCAGCCCTGGCCACAGCATGCTTGCTGCATGTTTCCTGCAGCACTTCCTTAAGGGGCCGGCACATGTCACTTCCTGTGCTTTATGGGTTAGGTCATGTTACCTCGCTGACCAATCCTAGCCCTTCTGCACATATATAAGTGGCTCAGCCCCCTTCTCAGGTGCCTCAGTGTCAAGGTCCTTGTGTTCTGCTAAGGTTCCTGATATGTGCTTGTCTTCCTGTGCTCCTGACTCATACTTGTATTCCTGGACTCTGCTACCTGTTTGATCCCTGCCTGTGTACCTTGACTCTCCTGTTGCTGACCTTCATTGCCTGACCTGTACCTGTGCCGCCTTCCCTGACCTATTGCCTGTCTGACTTTGCCTCTGCCTATCCTCCTCAAGAGCTAGCGACCTGGTGTTCCCCTCGGAAAAGTCTATCCCCACCATATGGGGTACTGTGAAGATTGAGGGGTTTACTTAGACAACGCCCTTAGAGGAGGTTGGACACGTGGCACAGTGGGTTCACACCCGCTGGTTCGTGACACTAAGACATTTAAAGTCACAACCCTTGACTCTCTTTACATCTGATACGTTGGATGGTGGTTAGAGAAAAAATGGAGAGGTAGCGGAGAAGCATGGCTCTCTCTATTCACTTCTACTGGACTACAGAAACAGCCATGAACATCTGAAATGAGGAAACACATCTTTAAACGGGTTTCCTACTACCTACACTTATCCCCCTACTTGGAGAATAACAGATACGGGTCTTATCAATGGGGTTTTCTATCCTGTCTAATCTTTTAGACCTCGTTTGCCTCAATAAAGTGAATGGATCCTCGAAGGCATACATCTAAATACAGTTTTTAAGTATTCAAATATATCCCCTGGCTGACTGCTCAATAAAGAGCTAAAGTATAATATGAAAGGATAATAAAACATATTCATTGTATAATGAAAAGTTCCTTGTTATGTGTGAATAGAATATTCTTGTTTCTGTGACGATCCCACTGTTAAAAACGAAAGTGATCAGTTGTTATTTGTGGGGAAGCCTGGTGGCAACTGTTCAAAATCCCTGAAGTGCTACCACATGGGAAAGGAAATATTACACAACTCTTACTGAAATCAATGGGCTCTCTGTATAATGCACAGATGTGCCAGATCTTACAGTGTGATGGGCACTTTTTCATCCACTCTCAAACCTGGCTACTACATTCATTGACAAAAAAATTGCACCAAGAAAGAGTTATTGGAATTGAATGAAACTTTTTATGTGTGATTGTAATGAGGATATCTGTAAGTGATTACAATATTAAAGTGAAAGGATTTGGAAAGTTTAATGGAGTAAACTGTACAACTGGAAGAAGGCTCTAGTACCCTGTTGGGCTGCTTCTAGTCTTGATACAAGATGAGATATGTTTGGGCATGGGGGCATACAGTTACCCACAGATGATCTAGCTAGGCCTGCAGATCTTGCAAGTTCGTAGGTTACCAAAGCTGGAGTCACAGCTGGTCCCATAAATGCTCAATAGGCGATAAATCTGCCGACAGGCTAAAGAACTGTTGCAGTCTGGCGGTGACTTTCCTGGGAAATGCTTGCTGTGTGTGGGCAAGCATTATCCTGCTAACAAGTGCCAGTTGCAAGCCCTGTTGGCAACACATGTGGCTGCAGGATGTCCTGCATGTATTGCTGAGATGTTAGTGTCCTTCATATCACTACTAGAGGTAACTGTCATATGCAAAATGGCTCCCTAGATCATCATACCAGCAGTTAAGGCAATGTGTCATTTCACAAAGGCAGAACTGAAGCGCTCACTACAAGGCCTCCATACTTTAACCTGAAATCATCGGATCCGAAACGGAACCTAGTTTCCTTGCTAAAGAAGATATGGTTCCAGTCCGTAGCAGTCCGGGGGTGCCAGTGACAGTGGTGTCTAGGGGTTCACATACTTTTTCCACCTGCACTGTGAATGTTTACATGATGTGTTCAATAAAAACATGGTAACATTTAATTCTTTGTGTGTTATTAGTTTAAGCAGACTGTGATTGTCTATTGTTGTGACTTAGATGAAGATCAGATCACATTTTATGACCAATTTGTGCAGAAATCCATATCATTCCAAAGGGTTCACATACTTTTTCTTGCAACTGTATAATGAAGGTTTTACCTGTACTGGATTGTGGACAACGAAACTGTGGGAGCTGCTTGTGCTTGTCGGCAGATCAAATGATCCTCTTCACTGGTGGTCCATCTGGGCTGTCCAGAGCCAGTTTCCCATGTGTGCATGCCCTCTATTAACCACTGCTCCCAACACCTCCTAACAGCTAGGTCACAATGATAGTGGGCAATTCGTTGAAATTACCATCCTGCTTCTCTCAATACAATGATGCAAAATCTCAGTGTTTAGCAGTCAAGTATTTCTCACCAAGAGGTATACAACCCAAAAGTAGCAATCTGAGAACCTGTTTATAGGGCAGCAGGGGGAAGCACTTTTACATCCTCTTGTGGCAAGACCTAGTATCTAATCAGATCACAGCTGTAATCCTTTAAACATTTGCCAGAGACATAACTGCGTGTAGAGTTTTGCAGTAATCCAACATCTCTATATGGGTGTGTTATTATTTTGTCAGTGAGTGTAGTTAAAGGCCCGCGAGCCATTCATAAAAATATAGAAATAAATTGAAAACTGGGTGTCACTATTCCCTTTTGTCGCTACACTAATTCTGGATTTACATGACCTGACCTGGCAGGCAATTATTGGGAAGGAACTGTTCTCTCCCGATATCTGCCTGCTTGTCCGTGGAAATGAAGAGCAGCACTTACATGCAGCCATCGCCTCCACTGTATGAGCAGTAGCCATCGCTCCTCCTCATACAGATTCATTGTTTCTGGGCAGCAGAGTCCTGTTCACACACCATGATATGCTGCCCCAGAAACGATGATTTCATGCGCTGCATGAAAGATCATTTCATCCGATATGTGCACATTTCGCTCGTTCATTTGGTGATCGGCAGCACATTTACACGGACCTAATATTGAGAATGAGCGTTCGTAGTAATGTTCGTTCTCGATAATCGGTCCGACAATTGGGCCGTGTAAATCCAGAATAACACTGATTGGACAGACTCAAAGGGGGTAGGCACGCAACTGCTGACAAGATGAATGGTAACCTCCAGTTGTCAATTTATACTTACATTTTCAGGAGGAATAGCAGAGATATAGCGCAATGCGATTTCACGGAGAATGCAAGATATGACAGGAGAGCTTAAATGATCTCCTTAGTCATGCAGGTCTTCATAATCCAATTTTCTAAACTGTCTCACATCACTGACCTTCTTCAGTTTTTAAAACTTTGATGAAGAAAGCATCAATTCCTATTTAATGTATACTGTAAATGGACATCTACAAGTTTATGACGCACAGCACTACATTAGATGAAATGTACAGTATTGACTGGTCAATGTTCTTGCCTTTTCCTAAGCTTATACCTAACTGTCTCTTTCCACCTGTGTCGTCAACGCGGTCCATGTGGCAGCCACAGGCAACATCCAATATTTAGTGATATTCGATAGAAAGCTGTCCCTGGGGGGCTATGAATGAACCATACATGAGACTGCATAATTATTAGGTAAATAGCTTTACTATGCCAAAAAGATTACAACTACTAGATACAAAAGAAATTTAAAAAAAAATAAAAAATTTGTGCATGTGGCTAAGTCAAGGCAAATACACGTCATATGATATGAGTTAGGAAGAATTTTGTCACTAGACTCCTGTGACCAAGAGCATGGGATCGGTTCAGCAGAGAACAGAGCTGAAGGCTCAGGCTGAGAACAGATTTTCAAGTCTTTCATCTCTCTGTACATGCCTAGGGGGTATCCTAAAAAAAGAACTTGAACTGGAAAACGCCCCTTAAGGGCTGATGATACACTGCATTGTAGCATTGACATAGAAACTCACCATTCTTCTACAACTTGTATACTCTCCATCTTTGTCGTGTGGGGCGTTCTTCCTGAATTTTCACCTCTATCTTCATTCCTAACAGTGAGGCTGCAATGTAGTACAACACTTTATTTTGTCTAGAGAAAGTTAAGCAGTTTAAACACAAATCATGAAATGCACATTTACAGCATCAATATGTACCCAAAGGATAATAATTCACCAATTCTGCTCACCAGATGGCACTGAAAGAAAGTCAAACTGAGCAAAGGCTAAAAAAAAAAAAATCTGTTAAAGAGATTGTATGATGTTATAAAAATATGGTTGACTGATGTTCATGGGTGGTGTGCAGTATTGCAGCTCAGCTTCATTAACCTGAATGGGGCTGATCTTCAATATCGCACAAAGTGCACGGACAAGAACTGTGTGGTCCCAGCTGTGTTTTTATCATCCCATACAACCCCCTTTAAGGATTCTCCCATTGCCTCAAAATCTTTAACTGTGAGGTCTCACACTGGAGAGATCTCAGAGGTTCTCCTGCCCTTCTTCTTCAGGATGGTGATTCTCTCACAGTCTCCATGTCTGTGATTTGGTCTGACCTTTCTATCAATATTCTCTCTGCTGCAGCCTGAGATGGACAGTAGAGGAAGGAATTATATTATTACAGATGACAGGGCAAATTATATGGCGCCATAAGGTAAGGAGAAACCTTGGAAACTCCACATAGTAGTATTTCACATAGGCAAAATATATTTGGGGTGATCTCTCCTAAATACTGAAAGCTTACTTCAAAACAGCAAACGAGTATTGAAAGGGGCAAACAGATGCTTGCTCAAAATATAAGGATGTGTTCATATGTGCTGCTTTTAATTTATTTTCACCTTTTATTCGGGGGGGATATTGAACACAGCTGCATTCCCTATGGCTTTGGGACAATACATAAGTAAAGCTGTGTCCAACAATACACAGGTAAACCCTCCCCATTTTAGGTTAGGTTCACGCCTCCATTTAACTGATTCACAAGCTATTTCGGCACAGAACTGCCTGCCAGAGTTCAGCAGATCAGGCCCAGCCAGATACTGCCCTTCACCGACGGACCCCATGGACTATATTGGGATCTGCTGCTTTCTGGCATTTCGCTGTAAACTGGCCAACAGGTGTTCACTGTCATCTGTGCGACAAAAGACAGACAAAAAAAATAATAATTTCATACAGTGTTTTCCTATGTTGAAAAAAGTCTATGGGGGTCATTTATTAAGACCGGCCTCTACATAACTTAGGCGCACCCACCGCCAGCGCCTAATAGCTTTAAATCTATGCCTGCTCCCTTGCTGACGTAGATTTAGATAATTTTCTATGCCACAAACTGGTGTAGAAAACTACAGATGAGATGGGCCCGTCCTCTTCCACACCCCCTTTTTTTTTTAGAACTGGCATACATGGCTTGCAAGAGGAAGAAATTGCAGATTTGGCGGCAAAATCCCCTTTGCGACCGAATCTGCGTCCGATATACACCAAAAAGTGGGGTATATCGAATAATAAATGACCGCTTATATTTCTGCATAAAGAGTAAATGGATGATGTGGAACTGGCAACTGTTTCTTGATTCATCATCTTCCATAGAACATACATAAGTAACTGATAAAAAATAAACAACTCAATATAAGTAGAACACAATAACTAAAGCCGTCTAGAAGTACTTAAGAAAAAACAGGGCACCGCAAAGATGACAGAATACCAATATTAACAGCATAAAACTACTTGCATGAATAAGAAATGAACACAAAGAAGCACAACAAAAATTCACTACAAATATACCATTAAACTACATAAATGCCAAGATATCGATGTCTTTATTCCACAAGAGTAAAGCCGTGGATCCCTTGGGAAAACAAGTTGTACGCCAAATACCACTTAAAGCTTGATTGCTGGAGAATTGCTGTGTCCAAATAATCCAACTGTAAATGTATTATTACAAATGGAGACACATTTAAATACAGGGAGACAGAAAACTACGATTTTCTCAAGATATTTACTGCTCATTTTCTTACCACTTTAGCTTTGAATTTTAGCAATAATTCGGGCACAACCCCACAATGCGGCTGGCAACATGCTGCCAAGCCATGGCAACCAATAGCTACACAGTTTTGCGGTAAAATTATGTGAACATAGGTGAGCGTTGCATGGCCACATGCCACTGGTCATGCTGTCAGGTTGTATCCATCAGGTACCGCAACTCATCCCTATCTACTTGTAGCAGTTCTCTGCATGTCCAAGTAAGAAGAGGAACCACCCAATTAATATAGTGATCCTTACTGACCAGTAGTTTAAATGGTTAATCTCATGAACATCTAATTTTATAAAGTGGCAGATGATTAGCTGATCTCTGTAGGTCTGGCTTTTCTAAGATACCTCCTAGAAATTAGTTGTTATTAAAGGTTAAAAGCTAAAATGTAGCATTACATGCCAGTCATTCAAAACACTTTCTGTCCATCTAACTCATGGACGCTATTGGTCTGCTAGAACGGAGGCTATCCTTTCAGATTGACTCTATTATGGAACGTAGAGGGTGATATAGTAGGATTAATTAAACATAATTAAATCTTGGATATACCTAGGTTGCAATATTTGGTATAAAAGCTGGATGTCTACAGAGGGGACGTCATGTATCCAGACAAAGGAATTCCTTTGTCTATGGTTTTCCCACCAGGAGCATCCTAATTGAGTCCAGATGCATACTATGAGGATCTATATATATCGACGACCCCCAACTTTTCTATTTAAAATATAGGGTTTGGGCTTTACTCGCGGTATAAGACTACCCCTGCCTGCCCAGCCCTCCCTGTCTCCAAGACGATCTTCTCCAGTCCAGGGAACTGACCATGGCAGCCAGGGCTTCAGTAGCGTCCTGGATGCCATGGTAACCTATCTTGTTCTTTTCACATTCCCAGTTTCCCACATAATCTGTATCCTAGCTAGTCATAAATGCAGATATTAAAAGCTGAGACTTTCGCCAATATATTCCTGTCAGGAAAATATCGGAGCCCTTCATGCACCACGTGACGGTCACTCAGCATGGCAAAGGGTCTTACCACTACGCTAATTATGGTGTGAACAAGGTCTGAAGGTGATGTAATCCAGCTCACAGCCAAGCTTCCACACAACCGCCTATCAGGACAACTAGTGCAATGTGAACAAAGCCAAACTGCAAGCCACACCCATATCAGACCCTGTGATGGAGGTCACCAGGTGCAAAAGAGTGTTTGAATGCCAGGTAAAGGCACATACACTACATATAAAACAAGACACAAACACAGAAATATAGTGGCAATACTGGAGGAGCTGCTCAACCCCTAACACTGTAGTGTGTTTTTCATTGGCATATCCGTTTGACGCATTTTTTCTGTGATTTATATGATTGTATTTACATCCGCACAATGCTCCGTTTTGTGTAGGATGCCCTTGTGGTGCATGTGGACCGCGGCGACATCCTCCACCGTATGCATTTTTTGCTGGGGATAGTCGTTTGCTGCGGTCCACATGCGGTGGGGCTGCTCCCCCAATGAAAAACACGCTACAGTGTTAGGGGTTGAGCAGCTCCTCCAGTATTGCCACTATATTTCTGTGTTTTTGTCTTGTTTTATATGTAGTGTATGTGCCTTTACCTGGCATTCAAACACTCTTTTGCACCTGGTGACCTCCATCACAGGGTCTGATATGGGTGTGGCTTGCAGTCTGGCTTTGTTCCCATTGCACTAGTTGTCCTGCTAGGCGTTTGTGTGGAAGCCTGGCTGTGAGCTGGATTACATCACCTTCAGACCTTGTTCACACCATAGTTAGCGTAGTGGTAGGACCCTTTGCCATGCTGAGTGACCGTGACGTGGTGCATGATGGGCTCCGATATTTTCCTGACAGGAATATATTGGCGAAAGTCTCAGCTTTTAATATCTGCATTTATGACTAGCCAGTATAGTCAGTGGCATATCCGTTTGGTGCATTTTTTCTGTGATTTATATGATTGTATTTACATCCGCACAATGCTCTGTTTTGTGTAGGATGCCCTTGTGGTGCATGTGGACCGCGCCGACATCCTCCACCGTATGCATTTTTTGCTGGGGATAGTCGTTTGCTGCGGTCCACATGCGGTGGGGCTGCTCCCCCAATGAAAAACACGCTACAGTGTTAGGGGTTGAGCAGCTCCTCCAGTATTGCCACTATATTTCTGTGTTATAATCTGTATCCTGCAGTAACTTTAACTTTAAATCAGCGCTCATCTCTTTACTACCTCACACTCAGCTCTGGTAACAGGCAGTGCGGGAGGCAGCGCTCACTCACTGGTGTCACGCGCCTGCGCCGCCTAGTGGGAGGAGCAGGCGCATGACGTCAGTGAGTGAGCGCTGCTGCCCGCACTGCCTGTTACCGGATCTGAGAGTAAGGTAGTAAAGATATGAGCGCTGATTTAAAGTTAAAGTTACGGATTACAGTTTATAAATGTATACTCTTGTGAGCGGCGGGCCCCTGTATATGCTAACCCCCAGGCAAGCATCCCTGTCACCATGGGAACGCCTGGGGGTTAGACTATACCATCGGATCGGAGTATATCCGGCATATAAGACGACTCCCGACTTTTGAAAATAATTTCTAGTGTTAGAAAGTCGTCTTATACGCCGGAAAATACGGTATATATGTTGGTAAGGCTGATGAATCAGCCTGCATTTGTGGGAGGGGCAGAGGCTCTTCATATACGAGCCACACCCTCACTTCCAGGCATGTGTTTTCAGGTTTGTTCGTTGGGCCTAAATACTTCTATTTTCTTTTCAACTTTGTTTGTTGGTAATAGAAGTTAGTTCCTATAAATCTTACAAGTTTCACTTTGCTTCGTTCGTCTCGTATGAAAAGTTACTTCAGCCGGTTTGCTGTAAAGAAATAGTTACCCGGGCTGCACGTGATGTCATGTTTGGAGATCGGACGCAGCGTTTATTTTTTAGGCCTCTTGCTGTAGCTGTAGCTGTTCCTTGCCATGTGTCTCCCCCGCTACCACCATCTTTAGACTTCATGTATTTCACTGCTCCATGTACTTAAAAACCCTGCTGCACTTTCATGCTCTGCTGTTATCCTGAGCGGCATTTACACTTTCGGCTTTTATTTCATGTCTTATGCTGCATCCGCACGTCCTTACTGTCCTGCACTTTTCTACTCTTGGTTCGTATTCACTCAGATTGGTCTCACATTCAAGCTGCATTCACCTGTTGGCTGTTACATCTCATTCCGTCCCCAGCCGACAGCCGGATCCGTATTACACGCCTGTTATCACATGTTGTATACTCGGCTTACAGCCATAGCTGCTACTGTTACTCCGTTTTCATGCTCTGGATGCACCACCCTGGTGTTCCCACCTTGCTCCACTCACAACCAGAGCTGCGTTTATACCAAATTTCATGCTCTGCTTATACCCAAAGTTGTGTTCACACTTCTACTGCTACACCAGGTCGTATACCCCACTCGCCAAAGCCGCTTTCCATGTCTGCTGTCACATCAAGTTAATATTCTGTTAACATCCAAAGCTGCGTCCGCATGTCTGCTTTCACATCTTGTCCTATACTCCTTTCACTACTAGAGCTGCGTCCACGTGTCTGGTTTCGCATCACGTCAATACTCTGCTCACTTTCAGGTTGCATTTATACGTCTGCTTTATACCATGCTTTTCATGCTCTACCCATACTCAGAGCTGCGCCCATACCATGTTTTTTAGGTACCACTCACATCCAAAGCTGCATTCACCCATTTATTGTTACATCATGTGTTGTACTCTGCTCCCACTCAAAGCTACATTCTGTTCATTGCTACGTCATGGTTTTGCTCAATCTCACCGGGGCAGTCTGCACCCACCGCTCTGGTACCTCTCTCCCGACAAACATAACTGCGTTCTTTTCAGGCTTACGTTCCCTTCCTCGGTGGTCTGTTACATTCCATAGGCCTACTTTCTGTTTTAATCCTGGTTCATATTCACTCAGACTGGTCTCCTTTTACTTCTGGTTCGTATTCACTCAGATTGGTCTCCTGCCCCAGCTCACCAAACAGCTCCTCAGCAGAGGTCAGTGGGCCAGTAAGTTTCCTGCTATGTTTTCACAAGCTGTTTATTTGTTTGTCACGATAAGAGACTTCTCTTAGGCTCAGTTCAGACCTGAGCGTTCTGAAAGGAGCGCTCTGTATGCGCGATTGTACGGGCGTTTACAAGTGCGCATACAGAGACAAGTGAACACACATTGTCGCGCGTTCCCGAAAGTCTATGTACGGGAACGCGCGACAAGCGCCCAAAAAAACGCTTATGTACTTGTTTGAGCGTCGGGCGTTTTACAGCGCGATTGTACGCGCTGTAAAACGCCCAGGTGAGAACCATTCCCATAGGGAAGCATTGGTTTCTCCTTGTTGAGCGTTTTACAGCGCGTAGGAACGCGCTGTAAAACGCTCAGGTCTGAACTGAGCCTTAGCGAACTTGCAATGCCTCAGGCTCTTGTTTTTTCTCCCATCTGTGTTTCAATTTCATGTTTACGTTTATGGTTCGCGGTGGTTAGTGTTTTATGTATGCACGTGCTTCGGATTACTAATGTCTATATTTTTAACGCCTGTTGGCAGTCATCTTCCTTAGGCCACCTTCTAGCCAATCCAATCATTCAAGTCGCTTTATATGCCATCAGGTCCGGGCTTACGTTTTAATTACTTATCGTCACCGCAACGTCATCCCTCTGTCTTCGGGGGCCCTATGACTGATCCGGCCTCATGGCTCCGGGGGCCCCATGACCGTTTTTTCATGTTTTGTTTGTTAGGGGTACGACATGGTTGTATGCTGGTTAGTGTTCCAGGTTTGCTGTTGGAGGGGGTCATGGTAATGCGAGTCCCCAAGGCATTCTGGTGCTGCATAAGTGGTTTATTAAAAAAAAAAAAAAAAAAAATCATAAGAGGCTCGCACGAGTGGCTCTTTGCTTATAGGACCTCATGACTGGCATCGTCATTTGTAGTTCGCACAGTCATCTGATACTTGTTCCGCCATAAGGGGCTCTCACGCATGGCTCCCGCCATAAGGGGCTCTCACGTATGGCTCCCGGCTTAGAGGATTTCACAATTGCAATCGACATTGGTAGGTCATACGGCCATCTGATACTATTTTCCATGGCACACCTTTCAGAAGTTTTCTTTTGTTCATTTATATTTTACAGATTAGTACTTGCGGTTCATTTCAGCCTCATTTTATTAAGAAGCTTTACCCCATGTCTTTGTCTTTCTAGGTTATTGAGTCCCGGTTGATTACTAAACCCGTTGGGTTAAGCCCCAATCTTTTCCCCAGCCGTCCTTAATTCTAAGGTTTGCATCCCGGCGGCTGCCTGGCCCCATGGGCCCCTGGTGGTTGCTTCGGCCCCATGGCTTCAGGGGTCTGACCAATGGTTGTCTGTCCACCTGTGCAGCTATGCTTTTGAATGGCTCATATCTTTACCTGCTTGCCAGCTTATGTTATTCAGGTTTAATTTTAGTTTATGCCCGTTATTATCTCCATTTTCTGTCACGTTTCCCTTCGTCTTTTCAGGTCATGCAGTTGAACTCATATTGGGGTCACCTTCCACGTCGGTCAGGTCTCGTTCCTAACGATATTTCGCCTTGCATGTTATTCAGGCCACGTAGTTTATCTTAGGTATCGCCTGCCACATCGGTCAGGCTCATGGTTTGTTTTCACCTGCACCTTATTCAGGTCACTTTTTATAGTCATAAAAAAAATATATGTATGTATATATATATATATATATATATATATATATATATATCTATCTCGGCCCCATGGCTTCGGGGGCCCGATGACAGCTTTGGCCCCATGGCTTCGGGGGCCCGATGACAGCTTTGGCCCCATGGCTTTGGGGGCCCGATGACATCTTTGGCCCCATGGCTTTGGGGGCCCGATGACAGCTTTGGCCCCATGGCTTTGGGGGCCCGATGACAGCTTTGGCCCCATGGCTTTGGGGGCCCGATGACAGCTTTGGCCCCATGGCTTCGGGGGCCCGATGACAGCTTTGGCCCCATGGCTTCGGGGGCCAGATGACAGCTTTGGCCCCATGGCTTCGGGGGCCCGATGACAGCTTTGGCCCCATGGCTTTGGGGGCCCGATGACTGTTTTCTGGGCTGATTTGGCCCCTATGTATCGCATACATACCTGCTTCCCTAATTTCCTAATAATCCATGTTGATTGCTCACTTTATGTTTTGACCGCAAACTGGTCCGGTTCGCCCTACAGCATCATTGTCATGTCTTGCGCAGATATTTCATCTTTCTTTAATTGTTCATGCTTTCGTTTAGGTCCTGCCAGAGGAAGAACAAGTAGGGCAATTCCCTCTAACATTTCAGTCTCTGATCGTAGTCGATCATATCTTGTCAACCAGGTCCCCGCACAAAGTCTTTGCCTTTTTACCACGACCAGGAATTAATTTTCGCCGGTAACTTCATTGCATTGCATTCCCTCACTTATGGGAGGGCATAGACAGAATCTTGTATATTATGGCTTCGTAGCTTCTTGTCGCACTAATCTCAGACTCCCTACAACCATGTTGAATCGGATTTTGGACAAAGTCCAGCATTTCCTCACGGTAGAAGATTCAGATAGTAGGTCGGTCTTCACGTCTCAAGTGTAAAAACAATTCTCAGGGGCTCACAGTAGAACAACGCGGGGACCACGGCTAGCAGTTAGCTGTTGTCTGGGGAACTATTCAAGGACTCTCTTCCTATCTACATGGTTCTTTTTGGCCCTCATTCCTGCATAGTCTAGGCAGTTAGGTTGCGGTCCCACGATCTCCTGAGGCTAGGGCATTGCCAGTACTCTCACTAGAACCAAACTTTACCAGTTGGTTTTTATGATCCATTTCACAACGTATTCCCGGTCCTCCATTCCGCTTTGGAGCAGTATCCGCAATATTGAGCATCATGTCTCTGGCCTTGTCATCCACAAGATGGGTTGTAGGTCTCCTACTGGTCTTGCCTCATATACCCCGAATTTTCGCTCGAGATCCCTGACGCCTTGCAGTTGGCTTGGGGATTAGTTTGCACATGCCATTCGAATTCCTTTTCTACCCTACTTGGCTTGGTTTTTGCCCACTTATAGGCCTACCCACAATCATGGCTTAGGGCACACAACAAGCCATTTAGTCAGGTCAGCTAAGACACGCCTAGCTGGGTCAGGTTGTTCCCGTTGTTTCTCTCCCTAGGGTTCTTCGGATACCTCTTGGCCGTAGCCATGACCACAAGTTGGTAAGGCTGATGAATCAGCCTGCATTTGTGGGAGGGGCAGAGGCTCTTCATATACGAGCCACACCCTCACTTCCAGGCATGTGTTTTCAGGTGCCCCACCCTCCCTCCCTTATCTTCTCATTTCCACAGGGTATGCCCACTTATAGGCCTACCCACGATCATGGCTTAGGGCACACAACAAGCCATTTAGTCAGGTCAGCTAAGACACGCCTAGCTGGGTCAGGTTGTTCCCATTGTTTCTCTCCCTAGGTTTCTTCGGATACCTCTTGGCTGTAGCCATGACCACAAATATATATATATAGAAATTATTCAAAGCATTTGGACGGCACTGCACATCAGAAGAAGGTTGGTTGCAAGCAGCTGTTGGAGCAATCCAATCTCCAAAAAATACAAAAAAAGGTACCGTACTCCACGGCACTCCAGAAAGTAAAATAAATATGACTTTTATTCACCAACGCAACATTTTGGTCCGCACACTGGAACCTTTCTCAAGCAGTGATACAAACAGTGGGTGTGGAAGTATATAAATAGGGTGATCAATATAAATAGTAATTAGCATTATAAAATTTAAAAAAATCAAGAGTTACCAATATCAGTGCAATATTATAACTGTGAAATACATAATACTAACAATTTTATATATTATATTACTGTATATATTATTATATTTGATTATCTATAAAATTACTATTATTACTATTTATATACTTTCACACCCACTATTTGTATCACTGCTTGAGAAAGGTTCCAGTGTGCGGACTGAAACGTTGCATTGGTGGAAAAAAAAATATCACTCTTTGTGAAGGGGTCTGAACCTGGACATGACCCATTCTTCCCCTATTCAGCCCCTTTGAGTTGGGCATAGGAGCTAGGGCAGCGCTAAAGACCGCCCATTAGTGCCATTGATGTCACCAGGCAAGGCGGAGCATCGGTGCATGAAATGCTCCAATGCTCAACTCAGAGGGGTAGTGGGGGAAGAAGGGGTTATGTCCGGGTTTAGCTCTGAACTCAGACAACCCCTTTAAATCACATCACAAGCCTATTGGCTCATTTGTATTTTTAGGTTGCAAGGCTGACACCCAGGTTTTTCCTAATAAATGGGTCTTCTGCTTTTGTAGGAGGAAGAGCAAGACTCAAATACCACCATAAGTCATGTCTTCTCATTCTTTTGCTCCTAGATTGAATTTTAAGATTTAGAGCATTGCTATATGGAGCAATATGATTAGATTCCTTGTTTAGTGATCATCCAAAAAGTCTAACAAGACAAGGGGCATATTTTTGGAAAATCCAAGCAATACACTATCACTTACAGTGAAACATGCAGTTCATAATGGGGTTGCCAGTTGGATGACGGTCACATGCGTCAAAAGCATTCGACCACTTTGGCCAATCACTAGTTTTAATGGTATCACTATTTGAGAACCAAGGTCTGACTGCAACGGTCAAATGAATTGATGGAATGTGAACGTTATTTTATTATTTTAAAGCACGCCCAGCGTTTCCAAAATACATTTTATGTGTTTAAAACCATTTTAAGTGTACAGACAAACCAAACTTATACTTTAAAGCATTTAAGGCCTCTTTCACACGGGCGTTGCGGGAAAATGTGCGGGGGCGTTGCGGGAACACCCGCGATTTTTCCGCGCGAGTGCAAAACATTGTAATGCGTTTTGCACTCGCGTGAGAAAAATCGTGCATGTTTGGTACCCAAACCCGAACTTCTTCACAGAAGTTCGGGCTTGGGATCGGTGTTCTGTAGATTGTATTATTTTCCCTTATAACATGGTTATAAGGGAAAATAATAGCATTCTGAATACAGAATGCATAGTAAAACAGCGCTGGAGGGGTTAAAAAAATAAAAAAAAATATTTTACTCACCTTAGTCCACTTGATCGCGTAGCCCAGCATCTCCTTCTGTCTCCTTTGTTGAACAGGACCTGTGGTGAGCATTAATTACAGGAACAGGACCTTTGATGACGTCACTCCGGTCATCACATGATCCATCAACATGGTAAAAGATCATGTGACGTACCATGTGATGACTGGAGTGACGTCATCAAAGGTCCTGTTCCTGTAATTAATGCTCACCACAGGTCCTATTCAACAAAGGAGACAGAAGGAGATGCCGGGCTACGCGATCAAGTGGACTAAGGTGAGTTAAATTTTTATTTTTATTTTTTTTAACCCCTCCAGCGCTGTTTTACTATGCATTCTGTATTCATCCCGATCATCTCCTAGCAACCGTGCATGAAAATCGCACCGCATCCGCACTTGCTTGCGGATGCTTGCAATTTTCACGCAACCCCATTCACTTCTATGGGGCCTGCGTTGCGTGAAAAACGCTGAATATAGAGCATTTCTCTCACTGTGGTGGCCCACTAGTAAGAAAGTCAGTGGGTACTGGGCTCGGTTAGTGTGTCAGTATCAATCAATCAGCGTCAGACTTTATGTCACTGTCAGCATGTATCTATATGTAGTCTGCATTTATAGCTGCTTATGACTAGGCATTAATTCTACTTGAAATGATAATAGCTACAGTTGTATATCAGTAGTAATAAGTCAGATCAACGGGCCTCTAAGTGAGATGGTTAGCAAAACGTCTTCAAGAGAAAATACAAGTCCAGTTGCTCTGACTTCAGGGGCATAACTAGAAAAGGCTGGGGCCCCATAGAAAAATTTGGAATGCCTGCCCCCACCGGCAACTACCCCACAACCCCCCTCCTGTGGATAGTGAAGACCGCCTACGTTCGCCATACAACCTCCACTCACCCACTGCATTAAAAAAATATGAAAATAAAATGGTTGCTAGTGCTGTACAAGAGGAGGAGTCAAGACTTTAAGTTTACTTCATAGTATGTTGCCTGGGCCCTGTATGCCCTCTTAGTGCCAGCACACAGTAGCTATAACCCCTTTTTGTCCCCACACAGTAGTTAATTCCCCTTAGTACTCCCAAACAGTAGTTTTTCCCCCTTAGTTCCACCACACAGTAGTTATTCTCCCTTAGTGCCCCCTTCACAGTAGAATGTCCTCCTTAGTGCCTAAACATAGTAGAAACCCCCCTTAGTTCCCAAATGCAGTAGTTATGCCCTCTTACTGCCTCCTTAACAGTAGTTATGCCCCCTTTGTGCCCCCACACAGTAGAAATCCCACCTTAGTGCCAAAACATAGTAGAATGCCCCCTTAGTTGCCAAACACAATAGAATGCCCCCATAGTGTCCCCACACAGTAGCATTGTTCCCTTAGTGAGCCCCTTCAGTAGTGCAGGTCCCTTAGTCCCCCCCCCCCCCCCTTGCAGTACTGCTGCCACCTTACATTACTGCTGCCTTCTTAGTGTCCTTTTTACAGTAGTTGCCCCGGTAGTATTAATATAATTAAAAAAAATAATACTCACCTAGCCCCGTCCCCCCTTGTACAGAGCCCATCATGCTCTCTACAGCAGTAGGCGCGATGCAGTGATGTCATCATGCCTGCTGTGTGAGCAGAAAAGCGCACAGTCCATGGTCTGCCCAGGAGATGATCCTCGTCCCATGTGCTCTCCTATTCAGCCCAGCAGGCTCGATGATATCATCACTCCTGCTGGGGATAGCATAGAGAATACGGCCTGGGACCCTATGAATGACAGACACAGCGGTCAGACTTGGGTCCAGCTGCAATATCCGTCATCCATTAGAGCCCGGGCCTCATCTGACACATGCACAGTAATTATTACTCTGTGTGTGTGTACTGACAGGTGGCATAGGATGCCATGATGGTAGTTCTGTCCCTGTCTCACTTATTACTACTGATATACTGTGACCTGGATGAATCTTCACATACTCCATTGCCTTCATATTTCCTACAAGTATACTTGGAAGGCATCCATGGCTACCATAAGTATTATATATTATTATACACTGGTACGAAATGGTTTTATCTAACTGCATAAACACTCTGTATCTGAATAGAACATGCAAAAATCACTGTGATATGAATGGGAAGATGCTTGTTTAAACATATATCTTTATTAGCATAAGCTGCATACTTGCTCCTCCTGTCTAGTATGGTGGCTCAGTGGTTAGCACTGGTACTTTACACTGCTGGGGTCTTAGGTTTGGATCCAGCCAATGGAACATCTGCAGGGAATTTTTATGTTCTCCTCATGTTTGGGTGGGTTTCCTCTCAAACCCCAAAGATGTATAAGTAGTTCAGCATCAGGCCCCCATTGTTCCATGCTCCCTAGAAGTTGTGTTGTTGCCTCCATGGTAGGTGGGTCTCTAGCAACAAGTAAACTGACTGCCACTGTTATCTGATATGGCGGTGGATAAGATATCATCCAACAAATATTATACCTTTTTCTAATATTATGATTGCTTAGGAATGACTTAATGATTGTGGCAAGATTATTGGTTATCCCCTGGTTATCCCCTGTGCACAGGATAGGGGATAGCTAGCTGTTTACTAGAGGTCCAAATGTTGGGACTCTAACTGATCCCGAGAACGGGGATCCTGTTCCCCTGTTCTGATGGAGCAACAGGTTGCACATGCGCCCTGCTGCTCCATTCATTCTCTATGGGAGCGCCGGAGATAGCTGAACACTGAACTTGGCTATCTCCAGCGATCCCATAGAGAATGAATGGAGTGGCAGTGTACATGCACGACTTGCTGCTCCATCAGAACAGGTGAAAAGGTCCCCCGTTCTCGGGGTCAGTGGGTAGAAAACCCAATGATCTTATGGTTATTCCCTATCCTGTGGATAGGAGACAACTTATAAACTTGGCAAAACCCCTTTAAAAGGTCAGAATAAGGCCCCATGCACATGAACGTATGTATTTTTTCGGTCCACAAACTGCGGATCCGCAAAATACAGATACTGGCCATGTGCATCCCGCAATTGTCGTGGGCTCCATTATCAAAATGCCTGTTCTTGTCTGCAAAATGAAGTATAGCAAAGGAAAATCCCTTCAATTTATTAAAGCATCAGAAACTTTGCCTTATAAATAGTAATACAACTACCAAACACTTAGGTGCACTTATCTATCAAAACTGATGAAAAGAATAAAATAGATTTGTTGTCCTATCACAATTCAACTTTAATTTTTCCATAGAAGTTTAAGAAATGAAATCTGATCTCTGATTGGTTGCTAGTTCCAGTTTTTCCATTCATTTTACATGCCGCTATAATCAACATGCCCCCATCAAAAAATAGTATTTTCAGCAAACTATACAATCTGTGAGACCTGGAAGTCACCATACAGATACTGTATTTCGCAGAAAGCCAACGAGAAAGTCATATAATGCACAATGGCTGGGAACATCACAAATTTTTTTATTTCTCGTGGAAATTCAATGGGGTCAAGTTCAGTCTCTTTTTTTAGGAAATTTTAAAACAGAGATAAGGCAGAATAAAAATATTCAGACATCAGGGCCAAATGACTTAAGTGGGCATCATTAATATGTGTCATGTATTTTTATGCTTCGTGAACCAGCTAATCTGCTCTTCATATTTCTCAGTAGTTGAAGTGATATCTATTTAACCCTTTCGGAAGCTGTTGGGACATTTTGCACCTCTGTTATGCTAGTTTCACACTAGCGCTTAACATCTCCGGCAGGCTGTACCGGCAGGGAGATGTCTGTGTGCAGCTGCTTTAGTCTGGCTGATTCTCGCCATATTTGCCGTGCTGCGACCAGATCTCCGCCGATCCCCATTATAGTTAATGGGGCCGGCAGGCCTTCAGGCAGCTCTAGACAACACCGGCATCTCCAGCACCTGCCGGAACAGCCTGCTGGAGATATTAAGCAAGTTTGGACATGTACAAAAAAAATTAAAAAATTACAAAATGGAAAAATCACACTCCCCCCCCCCAATACCCATACATTTTCTGAAAGTAGACGTCCCGCAAATTGTCAAAATGTTATTCTGCACTTTATACACACAGACACCTTCATGCAGCTTTGCATCAACATGTCATTTTTCATTAAAAAAAACTGCATAAAAGTTGATATTAGTGGATAGTCTAATCCAAGAAGAAAGTTTTATGGACCATACCCTGAATTCAGCCCAGACGTTCCTCACTCATTGCTCTGCCCTGCCCTCACTGCGTCCATCATATATGGCTAACGCTGGCCATAAATGGTATATTAATGGATATACTGCAGTTCTGACATCGGTACACAGTCTGCAGTGAGTGCTGACAGTGTCGGTACGTATTGTATGCCCGGCATGCTCACTTACTATCTAGCCGGTGAGAGATCACTGCCAGCTCTCCTGCATCTCCCGGAGGCTCATTAGTCAGAGAGCTTGGCATACAAATCATACTGATGTTAGACAGGGCAGAATATAAATATATACATTTGAAACTCGAAAAATTAGAATATTGTGCAAAGATCATTTATTTCAGTAATGCAACTTAAAAGGTGAAACTAACATATCAGATAGACTCATTACATGCAAAACGAGATATTTCAAGACTTTATTTCTTATAATTTGGATGATTATGGGTTACAGTTTATGAAAACCCCAAAGTCACAATTTTGAGGTACCCTTTGCTCAGGGGGTATGGATTAATTAGCTGACTAGAGTGTGACACTTTGAGCCTAGAATATTGAACCTTTTCACAATATTCTAATTTTAAGTCGCATTATTGAAACTCCTTTTAAGTTCCATTATTGAAATAAATGAACTTTTGCACGATATTCAAATTTTTGGAGTTTCACCTGTATACTGGGAAAATTTTCATTATCATTTGCCCTACTCATTCAATTTTTTTTTTTAAAAAAGGAGCAACCTATAATATACAGGGATTACAGTGCTCGAAACTAAGTGCACCCCCAAATCCTATCCACTAACTGAAAGCAAACATCTTGATGCAAATCTCATATATACCACAAGCATATACAACAAGAGTTTATGCTCTTAACTAATAACCCAATAATGAATATACACAACCACCTTTATGCAACTTTGCAGCAAATACAGATTTTTCAGAAAAATGAAAAAATTTACAACTAAAGTGCAAACTCTAGCAGAGTCCTTATGCAAATAAAATATAGTCAGCAAAATACTGTAAGCTGCAAATAGTTCATACATACCACACATATCAACAGTCAATGCTGCATGTGTTAACAATGTAAAAACCATAGGAATGCAGCAACCAACCTTTGCATGCAAGTATTGGGAATTATGTACTATATAATTTTCCACTCCCTACACAAACTGCAATCCTAATTAACAATGAGAAATTTCCAAGCCTAATATTTGCTAAGGCTGATTTTGAACAGGTATGATATGGGTGCTTTATTACGCCCATATTATGGACCAAACTAGGGCTCTGCGATTAATCAAATTAAAGGGGTTGTGCAGTCAAAGATATGGATGACCAATATCAGATCGATGGGGGTCTGACTCCCAGCAGCCTTGCTGATTAGCTGTTTGAAGAGGTAGCAGTGCTCAAGTGATTGCTGCTTAAACTTTAAAATTACCTGCGGGTCATCTCGCTTGTAGTGGTAGCGCAGGGTAATTACTAATGCTCATCCCATTCAAGTGAATGCTGCTTACGCTGTGATGCTGGTCTTGTTTTAAAGCTGAGATTGTCAGCTGTATAACAGGACCTGGCAGGAATCTCAAACTGTTACACAGCCTGAAATCTAGCCATCAGTAACAAGGACATGAAAAATGCTGCAGAAGCAACCCCATTCACCCACTTCAATGCACTGTATGGAATAGAATTTCGGTCATGGAAATTTCTGTATTAAATCTGCTGCTATGCGGAAGAAGCATTTCCTGGAATGCTCATTTTCGATAATCACCTTGTGTAAAACTGCCAATGATCACCTAAACGAGCAAGCGTGTTTTTCAGGAGAACGCATGTTTAATGCAGCACCAAACATCGTTGTTTGCTGGCAGTACATTGTCCTGTGTAAACAGGGATCTACTGATGGCAAAGAATGAATCTATATGGGGATAAGTGATTGCAGTAGCATCCTTTTCTGCCTTCATATAGTGTAGGTGAATGCTGCATGTAAATGCATCTCTGTGCGATGCTTAAGGCCTCCTGCACACGAACGTATTTTTTTGCGGTCCGCAAAAACGGGTCCCGTTTTTCCGTGATCCGTGACCGTTTTTTCGTCCGTGGGTCTTCCTTGATTTTTGGAGGATCCACGGACATGAAAAAAAAGTTTCGTCATGTCACTTACCAGTAGGAGGAGCTCCCGGCCGATCCTGTCACTTACCAGTAGGAGGAGCTCCCGGCCGGACGCAGAGATCGCAGCTCGCAGGTAAGTATAATGGTTCTACAAATTGCTAAGTAACCATGGCAACCGGGACTGCAGTAGCGTCCTGGTTGCCATGGTTACTGATCGGAGCCCCAGCGATTAAACTGGGACTCCGATCGGTACACTCCGCTGCCACCAATGATAGGGGGGGGAGATTTTAATTAGGAGGGGGAGGGAGGGGAGAGGGCCCACTGGCCACCAACGAGTTAACTACAGGGGAGGGAGGGGGGCCCACTGGCCACCAACGAGTTAACTACAGGGGAGGGAGGGGGGCCCACTGGCCACCAATGAGTTAACTACAGGGGAGGGGGGGGGCCGGCCGCACTGGCCACCAATGTGTTAACTACAGGGGGGGGGCCCACTGGCCACTAATGTGTTAACTACAAGGGAGGGAGGGGGGGCCGGCCGCACTGGCCACCAATGTGTTAACTACAGGGGGGGGGGGGGCCCACTGGCCACTAATGTGTTAACTACAAGGGAGGGGGGGGCAGCCGCACTGGCCACCAATGTGTTAACTACAGGGGGGGGGGCCCACTGGCCACTAATGTGTTAACTACAGGGGGGGGGGGCTGCCCCCTGCTGCCTGGCAGCACCTGCCAGGCAGCAGGGGGCAGTCATGTACACAGTTCTTTTAGTATATTCTAACCTGAAGCGTCCCCATCACCATGGGAACGCCTCTGTGTTAGAATATACTGTCGGTTCTGAGTTTTCACGAAGTGAAAACTCAGCTATGAAAAAGCTTTTATGCAGACGGATCTTCGGATCCGTCTGTATAAAAAGTAACCTACGGCCACGGATCACGGACACGGATGCCAATCTTGTGTGCATCCGTGTTCTTTCACGGACCCATTGACTTGAATGGGTCCGTGAACCGTTGGCCGTGAAAAAAATAGGACAGGTCATATTTTTTTCACGGCCAGGAAACACGGATCACGGATGCGGCTGCAAAACAGTGCATTTTCAGTTTTTTCCACGGACCCATTGAAAGTCAATGGGTCCGCGAAAAAATATGGAAAACGGCACAACGGCCACGGGTGCACACAACGGTCGTGTGCAGGAGGCCTAAAGCGATATTCCAGGATTTTAATATTGATGACCTATTAACAGGTCATCAATATATGATCGGAGCCGGACCGACACCCTGCACCCCTGCTTATCAGGTGTTTTAGAGTAGCTCTGGCGTTGGAAGTCAAGTATTTGTTTACATTGACTGTTTTTAAGCCTATATATGATTCTCCTTTGATTAGGTCAAATGTAGCCCTCTCCCCTCTCATTCACACCTGATTGAACTCTAAGTGGTATAAATTTAAAGAAGAACTCTTGTAAAATATTGTATTCTCTAACCTGCTAGAAGGGTACATGATGTAATCTGTAGTGAATGTACGTTTCTTACCAGTGGCTGTATTTGTGAGTTATACGTCCCTTATGCTTCTTACCTATGTCATCTGACCAGCAATCAGACTCACCAACTGACAGCATCTTATGTGTGGATATGAAGTCTGTTTCTTTATGTATTCCTATGGGAGCCTCAATCTCATAGAAATGAATAGAGAAGTAACTGAATTCCTGTCGTGTGTCAGTTGGAGATAAGAGAGTTGGTCGCATGACATCACTTTCTAGCAGGTCAAAGAATAAAAATGTTTATTTATCTCTCCCTCCATCTTACCCACCTATCTGACCTCCTCCTCAGATCTGTTCCTTAGCATAACATTTTCTCTCTTCAAACACACACAGCCCCCTCATGCTCTCTTCTACTCCCACCTAGTAACACTTTCTCTGCTTCTCCTTACTGCTGGCGATATATGTTCGAATCCGGGGCCTCCTCAGCAGATCCCTACAATCATATCTACCTCCCACTATCGATCTCCTTCTACAAATTTCTGCAACCCCTTAAACCTGAAAATCATCCATGATCCACCTGACCCCTGCTCCCTTTGTCCCTCTTGCGGGAGCATTATGGAACACACAATCTGTCTGCAACAAACTTTCATACATTCACAACTTTTTCATCTCTCACAAACTTTCCTTTCTGGGTTTAACCCTCTGACACTGCCTCTCCTGCTGCACTCTCTTATAGCGTATTTCATTTTATGCACACCCCCTGCCCTGGCAGCCAACATGATGGAGGAGTTGGTCTTCACCTGTCAGACAATTGCTCCTACAGCCCAATTCCACTGCCACCCTCCATTATGCTCCTTTAATTTGATGTACACTCTGTCCACATCTACTCTCCCTCCAACCTCCAAGTAGTCATTTACCGCCCCCCAGGCCGAGCAAGCTCAACAACTGGCTTCTACACTTTCTTTCTGCTGACATCCACACTATGATCATGACTTCAACATCCCCATTGACACTTGCCACTAAGCGGCCTTTAAGCTTCTAGCACCCACTTTATCCTTTAGTCTCTCACAGTGGTCCTCCACTCTCACCCACAGAGAGGGTCACACACTGGATCTTATCTTTACCCACCTCTGCTCCCTATCTAACCTTTCTAACTCTGCTCTCCCCCTATCCGATCACAACCTACTCACATTCTCTTCTCTGGGCTCTCCAGCTGCTCCCCCACTCCACACTTTAGCACACCCTCCCAGGAACCTTAAACATCTTGACTTTTGTTTGCTTTCTGACTCTCTTCTGCCACTCTCTACCATATGTTCCAAGATGCAGATGCTGCCGCCACTGTGTATGACACCACAATAACTACAGCTCTTGACTCTCACACACAACAAAATCAGAAAAAATCAATAGGCAAACCTGGCACAGCAGCCTGACCAAAGAACTGAGACAAACTTCCAGGGCTGCAGAGCGACAATGGAAGAAATCCCATTCTAAGGAGCACTTTACCACATACAAACAATCCTGCCTCTTTTTAAAGTCCTCACTCACTGATGCAAAACAGGCCTACTTCACATCTCTCATAGCTTCCCTGTCTCACAACACTAAACAACCTTTTAACACTTTTAACTCTCTTCTAAGTCCCCCAGTGCCCCCACCCTCACCTCTCATCTTAGCTGAGGACTTTACCACATACTTTAAACAAAATACTGACATCAGAGAAAGCTTCAGGTCCCCACAGCCGGTCTACACAACTACTCAATGCTCTACCAACAAAACATTCTTCTCCACCATTACATAGGAAAATGTTTCCACCCTACTCTCTGGATCACATCTCAACACCTGTGCCCTTGACTCGATCCCATCCCATCCCCAACCTCACAACAGTGTTTATCCCAGCCCTAACTCATGTCTTTAACCTATGAATAACCACTGGTGTCTTCTCCTCTAGTTTTAAACATGCTACTGTTGCACCTATCCTCAAAAAGCCTTCTCTTGACTCATCTTCTTTGTCTAGTTATCGCCCGATATTTCTTCTCTCATATGCATCATAGCTACTTGAAAAACATGTTCACCTTGAACTGTCCTTTCACCTCTCTTCCTGCTCCCTCTTTAAACAGCTACAATCTGGCTTCCGACCAAACCATTCAACTAACTGAAACTGCACTACTAAAGTCACCAACGACCTGCTCACTGCCAAAGCCAAACAACATTACTCCTCCTTTACCTGACCTCAGCCTTTGACACGTTGACCACTCCCTTCTGTTACAAACTGTCTCATCTCTTGGCATCATGAACTTGGCCCTTTCCTATATCACATCATACCTCACAGACCAAACATTTAGAGGGTCATGCACTATACTGAAATATGCCTAAATCAGGCATTTTAAAGACGTTTCTGGGACTTTGCCCCGCTCATCCCAGTTCTAAAATTGTGGGAGTGGCATTGACGGGGAAGGGGACCGGCCGGGACACCTGACTCATTCATCATTTTCTAAACCTGTTCTAGGCGTAGAAAATGGTCTAAATGTAAGACAACTCGGAAGGTGTCTAACATTTAGAACTGGAGCTGGATGCAATGAAGTAATGGATAAGCCTGCGCCTAATAAATGTGCCCCTTAGTGTCTCTCACTCTCACACAACCTCCTTGCCACTTCCCCTTTCTTTTGGTGCCCTCAAGGCTCTGTCCTAGGAACCCTGCTCTTCTCAATCTACACCTCCGGCCTGGGAAAACTCATAGAGTCTCATGGAGTTCAGTATCACTTTTATGCTAACAACACGCAAATTTACCTCTCTGGTCCAGATATCACCACTGTACTATCCAGAATCCCACAGTGCCTATCATCTATATCCTCCTTCTTCTGGTCTCACTTTCTAAAACTCAACATGGATAAAACTGAATTTATCATCTTTCCTCATCTCACTCAACCCCCCAACAGACCTACCTATCATAATCAATGGCTGCACACTCTCCCTGGTCAATCAAGTCCGCTGCCTTGGAGTAATCTTTGATTTTGTCCTGTCCTTCAAACTACACATCCAAGCCCTTTCCACCACCTGTCGCCTCCAACTCAAAAATACCTCTCGCATCTGTCCATTCCTCAGCCAGGAGACTGTAAAAATGCTTGTACATGCCCTCATCATCTCCCGACTAGACTACTGTAACATTCTCCTCTGTGGCCTTTCATCTAGCACCCTCGTACCCCTCCAATCCATCCTCAACTCTGGTACCCGACTAAAGCACCTCTCTCCCCGTTACTCCTCAGCCTCTACCCTCTGCCAATACCTTCAATGGCACCCCACTGCCCAGAGAATTCAGTTTAAAATACTAACAAATATATATAAGGCCATCCACAACCTGTCCACCCCGTACATCTGGGAGCTACTTTCTCGATACATCCCCACATGTGGTCTCCGATCCTCACAACGCCTATTTCTCTACTCTCTTGTCAGTGCTTGCCACAATTGCCTCAAAGATTTCCCATGTGCATTCCCTAAATAATAATAATAATAATAATAATAATAAACAGCTTCATTCTTTGTGCAGTGGATGGAACTTGTAACTGCAGTGCTGTTCGTATTCACTTCAATTGTATTCTGCAAAGATTTATGCAGCATGTGGATTTCATCCATTTTGCTGCTACTGTAAAATTCTGCAGATTTTCCACTAGCAATTCCAAAATGAAAGTCTACAGCATATAGGGATAGTTTGGATGCACGCTTACGGTCCAGAGAACAGACTGCTTCTTAACAAATACTGACCCAAGAACAGTCCCCCAACCAAACCCCTAAATAAATACAAACCCAACAAACAAGATTCTCTAAATACAGAAAAATAAATATAGACCACCAAACCAGACCTCAAAAATACAGACCTAGAGCCCACCCTGTAAACAATTCCAAACCTCCAAATACTGACCCACGTATGACCCTTAGACCTCATACACTTGCCCAACAGTTCCTTCTCTGCCTCCTTGCAGCTGTCTTCTCTTGAATAGTCTAGGACGTCATGTGATCATCTGAAAGTCCTTCAGCAGACCCTGTTGCTGATCTTATAATCCGCCAATACTCACAAGGAATCCACAAAAAGTCTGCCATGTCTTAATCCTTATTGGATTTTCTCATCAATTTCAAGTTATAACATATTGTTCACTATATATATATATATATATATATATATATATATATATATATATATTTCTAACTGTGTAGCTTTCATCTACAGCACCAGTCAAATGTTTGGACACAGCTTTTCATTCCATGTATTTTCTTGTTTCTTTTAGTTTTTATGTTGTAGATTCATACTGCAGACATGAAAACCAAAAGGACACATGGCATTAAGTAGTAAAACCAAAAAGTGTTAAAAATAACAAGAATACACTTTATTTTTTAGATTCTTCAAAGTAGCTTCCTTTTGCTTTGATGACAGCTTTGTACACTCTTGGCATTCTCTCATTCAGCATGAGGTAGTCACCTGGAATGGTTTTTCTTGAAGAAGTTCCCAGAGGTGCTCAGCACTTGGTGGATGCTTTTCCTTCACACTGTGGTTCAATTCATGTCAAAACTTCTCAATCAGATTAAAGTCAGGTGATTGTGGAAGACATGTCATCTGACTCAACACTCCATCCCTCCCCAGCGTGGTCAAATAGTCCTTACCTGACCTGGAGGTAATGATGATGGTCCCACTAAGCACAAACCAGATGGGATGGCATGTCTCTGCAGAATGCTGTGATAGCCAAGCTGGTTGAGCCCACTTTGAATTTTGAATACATTACCAACAGTATCACCTGCAAAGCACTCCAAAATCATCACAACTCCATGCTTCATGGTAGGAATCAGACAAGTAGAAACTATCTGCTAAACTTTTCAGTGTTTCAGAAAGACATGATAGTTGGAATCAAAATGTAAAATTTTGACTGATCAGAACATAGTACATATTGCCACTAGTCTAATCTCCATTCCTTGACCCAGGCAATTTTCTTCTACTTCTTGTTCCTCAGTAGTGGCTTCTTTGCAGTTATTCAACCATAGACGCATGATTCTCACAGTCTCTGCCGAACAGGTGATGTTGAGATGCGTCTGGTACTTGATCTCTGTAAAGCATTTATGTAGGCTCTAATTTGAGTTGCTGTTAATTTGCGGTTTCTGAGACTGGTAACTCTAATGAACTTATCCTATGCAGCAGAGGTGACTCTTGGTCCTCCTTTCCAGAAGCGGTCTTCATTAAAATCTGTTTTATCATAGCGTTTGATGGTTTTCATGACTGCACTTGAGGATACCTTTAAAGTTCTGAAATTTTTCCGGACTGATGAAATTTTTCAAAGCAATGATGGACTGACATTTCTCTTAACTTATTTGAGTGGTTCTTGCCATAATGTGGAATATAACAGCAGCAGAATAGGGAATAACACTGTATGGAACTGTGTACCAATCCTATTTCTGCAGAACACAACTGGAAATTCCACAAGTTAACTCTTGAAAAGCCATACTTGTTAAAGGGGTTGCCCAGGTTCAGACCTGAACCCAGAAAAAACTTGATCTGTACTCATCACCGAACTCACTGCTAGGTGGAAGCCTCCGCCTAGCGTACCTCAAAAAGCTGAATGACAGAATGCCAACCTCAAAAAGCTGAATGACAGAATGCCAAGAGTGAGCAAAGCTGTCATCGAACCAAATGGGGGCTACTTTGAAGAATCTAAAATATAAAAAATATTCTGATTTAAGTTTTTTGTTTACTACTTAATTAAATGTGTTCCTTCATCTTTTCATGTCTTCCAATCTTTTGACCGGTACTATAGGTGTCCATCATCCGCTATCTCTGGCAGTAGGAATCCACAGAACCAATTCATTTATCCTTTTGGAAAACAAAAATACGCACTATAAAGTAAACTTAAGGTCACAACATTCTGGAAAAGTAAAACCAAAGCAATTTAGCTTTTCAAGCGTACTGTATACTGAGAAGCTATCTATCTTTTACATGATGGCAGC
>NC_053392.1:470763564-470789453 GCF_905171765.1 Bufo bufo | reverse complement strand
TAGTAGTCCATCATCAAAGTGCTTGCATATATAAAGTAAATTGCTGCATACAGTTTATCCTCCTTTTAAAACTCAATATATTCTATTTAAGGAAGGGCTTATTGTATACGTTTACTTCACAGTGATTTGGGAGTTTGTGCAATTTACCTATTTAGTTAGTATCCCATATATTGCCCCTGTAAAATGTATGATAAAACTTTTTCATTTTACATTTTTACTGATTGGAATTGAGCACGACCAGGATGTTTCTTCAAAGAACTGTCAAATACCAGCCAAGGGTGTATCATACCTACCTCAAACAGTTCCAGTGCCATCCCGCTCTGCCAGTCACAATCAGATTTAATGGAAGGCTGGCAGGCAGATTGCTATAGGCCTTACAGGGGGCCATCTGAGCCCTCCTACTGGCCAGGTATATAACGATCTGACGCTCTCTGAGTTAATTAACACTGGGTTCATCAAGTCTTAGCTGTAGCCGTCCTAAATGTAATTGTTCAATTAAATACTGCAACAGGACTTGGGGGCCCATGGCTCTCTGCCCCAATGTTCACCTTCATAGGCCACAGCCACAATATAAAGCAGTGTACAAATGGAGCAGGGACAAAAACCTCCCAAAACCACTCCAGTAGGGGGGGGGGGGTGTAAAACACTGTAGTAGCATTTCTAGATAAAAGTGTTAGGTTTAAAGATTCTCCATATTTAACAAACAACGGTATACAATTAATAATGCTTTTTCACCAATATTGTGGCGTAAAATAGTTGCCAATTATGGTGCACGCCATGTTTGCACCATCATTTGTGACTTTTTAAAGGGGTTGTTCCAGCACCTGGATCTGAATACTTTTGTAATTGCATGTAATTAAAAATTTTGTATAGCCACTGAGCTATTCAATAAAATGGATCTGTATAGCGCCACCTGCTGTTTGTACTTTTTCTTATTTCTTTGTCCGGCTCACTGAGAAGGCCGCACATGCTCAGGTTCATAAACTGCCTCCCAAGCTGTGATAGGGTGAGAGCTGCAGCAGAAGAGACACGCCCCCTGAGCTGCAGAAGAAAAGACACGTCCCCTGAGCTGTGATAGGTAGAGAACAGACACGCCCCCTGAGCTGCAGAAGAAAAGACACTCCCCTGAGCTGTGATAGGTAGAGAACAGACACGCCCCCTGAGCTGCAGAAGAAAAGACACTCCTCTTGAGCTGTTAGCTTGATATAAATCAGAGCAATGAATGGGGACATCTCTGGATCCATGTGAGGTACAGGGCTGGTTCTAGCTTTGTTAGAGAGATTGTCATCTACTATATGATGTCTGATTTTTACTTTTTACATTAATCATGGGATAACCCCTCTAAGTTTCTCACCACTTTTCTGAAGTGTCAAGAAAGGGGCGGGGCTTAATGGAAGAGGCAGGGCCCCTGGATGGAGTAGACTTCAGTTTCAATGCAGACTCAAGAAAAAACTGACTCATTCCTCTCATAATAAATTCCCCTAATGTTTTCCTCTGTCATTTTCTCTTTTTAAAATTGACCGTTCGGTGTTACCATTTACTTTGTCAAAGGGAAGTGTGTCCAGGGGTGGGATTTAAATTTTTAACAACAGGTTCCCTACTCAACGGCGGATGTGCGGCATCACGACACATCTTTACATATACATACACCATATATATGCAACACACATACACCATATAGATGGTACACACACATAACTAAACCATGTATACACTACACACACATACCGCCCAACTAAGGAGCTAAAGAAATGGAAGTGAACATCTCCAGCTGCCCTGTCACCGCCAGAGCACCAGATCGGGACTCAGCCGGTAACACGGTTCTCCGATCCAGTTGTAATTTTAACAACTGGATCTAGAGACTGGAGGGAACTGGCTGAATTCCATGTCTGACTGTGTCTTTACACAGTCTGATACCGTCTGCAACAAAATCCCAACTGGTAACACACAATTGTGAATTTATTCATACATTTCAGGTAGGCATATCAGAGGATCGGTAAATCACACATGCGCCAAAATTGCTATTTCAAGGGGAATATAATGGAGAGGGGACAGGCCCACTGTAAACATCTTCTGGAAAAAGTAATTTGAAAACATGAGAAATTCTGAAAATGGTTCCACACGGCTACTATGTCCAAGACTCCATGGTCTGCTCAGTTTATGGCGTCCTGTAATGTGTTCCTTGGGTATTTCTTTCCTGTAAATGTTATT
Organism: Bufo bufo; assembly: GCF_905171765.1. Classification (NCBI taxonomy): domain Eukaryota; kingdom Metazoa; phylum Chordata; class Amphibia; order Anura; family Bufonidae; genus Bufo; species Bufo bufo. The sequence goes on along the minus strand of NC_053392.1, from coordinate 470,787,242 downwards.
ATATATAATGTACAGAACGTCTGATGCCTAAAAAAAACAACAACTGGCTTCTATTCTAAGCAGAGAAACAAGCTTAATGAATGAGCAAGTGGTGGGCAGAACAGATTAGACACAAGGGAATACGTACCATAAATTCAGCCTATGCAGCTGCTATGGGGCCCACGGACTGGAGAAGGTCCATTCAGTGTTCTCTATCCCATTTAACTCCTTAATCACCTGTCTATTTTGGTTATGTGGCACTCTTCTGTTGATGGATAGGCTGTCAATATGTGATTGGCGGGGTCGGACACCTTGCACCTCCACTGATCAACTGTTTTCAGAATAGCTCCACCACCGGAGGCCTGCAACAAAACTACACAACATCCATGGTGTAGGGTGCAGAGCTGATTACTGCAACGCTGCTCCCATGGAAGTGACTGGGATCAGTGATGGCCAGTTGACATTGTTCGTCCGCGAACACATGCGGGCTGCCATCTTAACTCAGAAGTCCAGCGAGGCACAGGTAAGCCCTTACCTGTGCCTGCGCCGCGAGCCGGTCTGAAACAAATGCGGTCAGCGGGAGGAGGCAGTTCCAAGAACAGCCTGATGAAGGCCCCCGGCGGCTGTTCTCGGAACTGCCTGCGCCCGCTGACCACATTTGTTTCAGACTGGCTCGCGGCTTACCTGTGCCTCGCCGGACTTCTGAGTTAAGATGGCAGTCCGCATGTGTTCTCGGGCGAACAATGCGAACTGGCCATCACTGACTGGGATACCGGCTCTGTTCACAACAGATTGGACGGGGCAGTGTACTCCCAGCACCAACTAAAATAATTAATTGGCAGGAGTGGGGGTGCTGGACCAGCGTCAATCTGATTTTGATGACCTATCCTTTTTTCAGTCCTACTATGGGAATTGAACACTACCCACCTGAACACTATACTGTGAGGCATCTTATTAGACTCCGCCACTGGCAGAGTATATGGCATCTGCCAAAGCAACCATAAGAACGCCGTGACTGCATCACAAATGGTATGATAGAGTAACAGAGGCAGCTGCATCTGTATAGCCAGATGCTGCATTTGCTATAAGTCCAAGAAGCTAAATGGTTAATCTGCTGAGACCTGAGTTACTGTATCTCTGAAACCAGCAGCAGGAACTGGGCTGTGAAATACTTTGGCCACTGATCTTGCCAGTGTTCTTATAGCACCCATGGGGGCACTATGATGAAGAGGTACTGTAAGTCATGGTGCAGTAAGTAGCTCTCGACCAGGATGGACATTTTTGCCATCAGGGTTAATGACTGGCTAGAACCTGAAAAGCAGTGATGGCCAGTTCGCCGTGTTCGCCCGCGAACACATGCGGGCTGCCATCTTAACTCACAAGTCCGGCGATGCACAGATAAGTCCTTACCTGTGCCTGTGCGTGAGCCGGTCTGAAACAAATGCGGTCACCGGAAGCAGGCAGTTCCGAGAACAGCCGCCGGGGGCTTTCATCGGGCTGTTCTCAGAACTGCCTGCTCCCGGTGACCGCATTTGATTTCAGACCGGCTCGCGGCGCAGGCACAGGTAAGGGCTTACCTGTACCTCGCCGGACTTGTGAGTTAAGATAGCAGCCTGTATGTGTTCGCGGGCGAACACGGCGAACTGGCCATCACTGCTGAAGAGGTCTGTGGTCTTCACAGGTGTTAGACTATGTTTCTGTAGGGATCGATTTTTAATAATATAATATAATCATGGAAGGATGATTTTTTTATGGTTTGCATTAACATCCTTTAACTTTTTCCTGACACTGCGATTTTTTTGTTTTTTCGCTCCCTGCTTTCCTAGAGCCATAACTTTTTTTATTTTTCCATTCACATAGCCGTATGAGGGCTTGTTTTTTGTGGGACAAGTTGTAATTTCTAATGCCACCATTTAATATTGCATACAATGTAGTGGGAAGCGGGAGAAATATTCCAAATAGGGTGGAATTTGAAATAAAAATAAACGCAATTCCGCCACAGGTTCACAGGTTTTGTTTTTACGGCGTTCCCCATACGGTACAACTGACTTGTGCTCTTCATTCTCCAGGTCAGTAACAGTGGGGGACCTGAGGAGAAGACAAAAGTGGTTTATCAGCATTTCTGCCTTCTCCTCAGATAGGTGAGCACTATGCGATCACGTGATCGCCAGTTTTCTCAGGAGCAGAGTTAGTAGTCCCTGATTAGGGATGAGCGAACTTGTGTTTTCAAGTTCAGCGTACAAAGTTCGGGTTCGAGTTATCTAAGAATTCCGTTATAGATTCCGCTACGGTAGAAGAATCCCTAACCCTGATCAGTTCTGCCTTGTACAAAGCCCCCACAGATGGCTGGTTTCCCCTGCATCTGGGGCTCCTTTGGATGCTCCAGTTACAGTGGAAATAGTGCAATTTTTTTTTTAAAAAGTCTGTATCCTCAAAGATCTTTCAGTGACCTCTTGGGGAAACATTATGTGGCAAACATATATATTAAAAAAATTCTAAAATGAAAAACCTGAAAACACAAAGTAAAATACAATAAAACACACAAAAAAAGTGCAAAATAAAAAAAGTGTCAGTGGCCCCCAAAGGTCTTTTTGTAGCAGAAATATATAAAAAAATATAAGTTAAAAAAGATAAAAAATAATAAAATATATAAAAGAAATAAACACCAACATTAACCAAACCCATCACCATTATCACCCCATTCACGTGAAACTATACAGTACATATTATATAACAAAATGACCAACACAAAACCGGGAACTAATTATAATAATTTGCATATTTAAAGAATGAGCTATAGTTTGAAAAAGTTTTATATATTTTTTTTAAATGTTATGTTAAGTTTCCCCCAAATAAAACGGAAAAAATATATTTTAAAAGCCCTTTGTGTCACGTAATAAAAAGTTGGAAAAATTATTTTGGTAGTCCAAGAAATAAAAAAGTTACAAGCGTTTGAGCCACTTGTGCTAAATCACAAAAATGTGTCTGGTCATGAAGTTCTTTTTAGGCCTGGTCATTAAAGGGTTAACCAATAAGCAATTTCCCCACGTAGTAAGGCTAGGTCTACACGACCACATTTGTTGCGCGACAATTTTTATAATGATAGTTTATGGTGTCGAAATGGATTTTTCTGCGACTGTCGCGTTGCAATCGCAGCATGTAGCATTGCAACACCATAGACTACCGTTATAAAAATTGTTGCGTAAAATTGGTGCGACAAAATGTGTAGTTGTGCCCTATCTGTTACGCTTATTGTCGTCGTGTAGACCTAGCCTTAGGGAAAATACTTATTGGTTATTGCAGGGCTTGCTATGACAGCCTGGGGCCTTCTGATAGGTCATCACTTAGTAATGTCTGGACAACCCCTTTAAAGGGGTTGTCCAAGTTATATTTATTGATGACCTATCATCAGGATAGGTCATCAATATCAGATCGGCTGGAGTCCGACACCCGGCACCCCCGCCGATCAGCTTTTTAAAGCGAAGGAGCGCGCCGTGCCAGCGCCGCCTCCTCTTCACTGTTTACCTTCTCGTTGTTGCATCTGCAGCGGTGAGCAGGCGTAATATCACATAACCGTCCTATTCATTTCAATGGGACGGATCGTTCCCATACTCTTGTTTAGGAGCGATCTGTACCATTGAAATGAATGGGACGGCTTGGGTGTAATTACACCTGCTCACCACTGCAGATGCAACGGTGAGAAGGTAAACAGTGAAGAGGAGGCGGCGCTGGCATGGCGCACACCTTCTCTTCAAACAGCTGATCAGCGGGGGTGCCGGGTGTTGGACCCCCGCCGATCTGATATTGATGACCTATCCTAAGGATAGGTCATCAATAAATATAACTTGGACAACCCCTTTAAAGAAGCACTACTGGATTTTTGCTTTCTTTCCCTATATAGTGCAGTATAGGCCATTATTAAATAATACGATAGAGGCTCTTGTGTATACCTTGTATACAACAGTTTTATTTGCTGTGCAATTTTTGGGGTGTCAGCTATCTTTATTTCTTCTCCCCTCAGATATGGTTTTCCTAATGAATCCTCCACACTGTACTGCTCTGTGCAAGGGCAGTCATTAAAGATCAGCTGCTGTCCTTCACACTGCAGGGTATCCATGTTTTCCTATGTGATGCTGCTTAAGCCAGTCTTTCTTGTCATCTCTCTCCTGTTTTTACGTCTTACATGCAGGAGACCAGTTTGATGCTAAATCCCATAGAACTACACCGGAGACTCAGCACACACAAATAGTACAGTCACTGATAGCTAGGCCCCTGCTGTATGCGCCGGCATCGGTGGAAACACCGGTGCCGGCGCATTAACCCTAAATGTACAGCGGTTGGTGTTGACCAAGGCAAGTGCGATGTATAGGGAGGGAGGAATGGAGCTGCCATCCTTAGGCATCGTGGCTGCCTTCCCTCTTAGCCTATGAGATCCAGCCCTCTGGATCTCACTGGCAGAAAGGCTGTAAGAGTATTACAGTAAGTAAACAAATGTATTGTAATGCATTATACAGGGGATCAGATTCCTAAAAGTTGAAGTCCCAGAGTGGGACAAAAAATTAAGTAAAAAAATTAAAATTAAAAAATAAAGTTTTACACATAAAAAAGTAAAAGTTTCAAGTAAAAACAAAAAAAAAACGTAATTTTTTTCCAAAATTAATTTTTTAAAAATTGTAGAAAATAGGGAAAAAAGAAAACTAGACATATTAGGTATCGCCGCGTCCGTATCGACCAGCTCTATGAAAATATCACATGATCCATCCCGTCAGGTGAACTCCGTAAAAATAAAATAAAAACTGGTCACCTTGCCTCACAAAAATTGTAATACCAAGCGATTAAAAAGGCGTATTTAGCCCAAAATTGTACTAATCAAACCGTCATCTCATCCTGCAAAAAATGAGACCCTACCTAAAACAATCGCCCCCAAAAAATATGGCTTTCAGAAAAGGGCAACACAAAAACAAGATTTAATTCAGTTGTATAACTTTGCAAAAATAAAAATAATAGACACATTAGGTATCGCCGCGTCTGTAACAACCTCCTCTATAAAAATATCACATGAGATGGCAGGTGAATGCTGTAAATAAATAAAAACTATGCCAAAGCAGCCATTTTTTGTCATCTTGCCTCATAAAAAGTGTAACACTAAGCGATCAAAAAGTCTTATGTACCCCAAAATGGTACCAATAAAACCACCATCTCATCCCGCAAAAAATGAGCCCCTACTTAAGACAATAGCGCAAATAAATAAATAAAAATATGGCTTTCAGAAAATGGCAACACAAAAACAAGATTTAATTCCGTTCAAAAAGGCTTTCACTGTGTAAAACTTAGCAAAAATAAAAATAATAGACACATTAGGTATCGCTGCATCCGTAACAACCTGCTCTATAAAAATATCACATGAGATGGCCCCTTAGGTGAATGCTGTAAAAAAGTAATAATTTAAAACTATGCCAAAACAGACATTTTTTGGCACCTTGCGTCACAAAAAGTATAATACCAAGCGATCAAAAAGTCTTATGTACCCCAAAAATGGTACCAATCAAAACGTCACCACATCCCGCAAAAACTGAACCGCCACATAAAACAATCACTTAAAAAATAAAAACCAATGGCACCCATAAACCAATACATCAAAATCAGAGCTTCAAAAGCCATATGGCTCTCCTTCCGTTCTGAGTCCTGCTATGTGCCCCCACAGCAGTTTACCACTACATATGGGGTGTTGCCATATTCAGAAGAAAGTAGGTAACAAATTATGGGGTGCTGTTTCCTGTTACCCCTTGTCAAAATGAAAAATTTGGGGCTAAAGCAACATGTTATTGGAAGAAATGAAACTTTTCATTTTCACAGCCAAGTGTTTCCAAATTCCGTAAAACGCTTAGAAAGTCAAAGTGCTCAGTACCCCCCTTAATACAATCTTTAAGAGGTGTAGTTTCCAAAATGGGGACACTTTTTGAGGGTTTCCACTGTAGGGGTACGTCAGGGTCTCTTTAAATACAAAATGGTGCCAAAAAAACATTCAAAAAAATATGCCTCCAAAATCCATATGGCGCTCCTTTTCTTGTGACCACTGCCACGTGCCCATAGAGCAATTTACCACCACATATGGGGTATTATGTAAACTGCAGAATAAGAGTAATGTATATGGACGTTTATTTTGCTGTTAATCCTTGTGTTGCAAGAAAAACTTGATTAACATGAAAAATCAGCAAAAAAAAATTAAATTTTGAAATTTCCCCTCCATTTTCCTTTAATTCTTGTGGAACACCTCAAGGGTTAACAAAGTTTGTAACATCAGTTTTGAATAATTTGAGTGGTGCAGTTTCTAAAATGGGGTCATTTATTGGTGGTTTCCATTAAGTAAGCCCCTCAAAATCACTTTATAACTGAATTGGTGCTTAAAAAATGGTTTAGGAAATTTTGTTGAAAATTTGAAAAATTGCTTCTAAAATTCTAAGTAGGGATGAGCTAATCGACTTCGGATGAAACATCCGAAGTCAATTTGCATAAAACTTTGTTTCAATACTGTACAGAGCGAGCGCTCCATACAGTACTGGAATGCATTGGATCCGATGAGCTGAAGTTATTACTTCCCGAAGTCTTGCGAGAATTAGCGTAATAACTTCATAAATTGAGCTCTACTGTTAAAAAAACATTTTCTGAACTCGGATTCGGTTCCAAGGTACCACTTCGCTCATCCCTAATTCTAAGCCTTATGACGTTCTAAAATAAAAATAAAATCACATTTACAAAATTATGCCAACATAAAGTAGACATATGGGGAATGTTGATTGATAACTATTTTATGAGGTATTACTCATATTGTCTATTACTATTATTGTCTTAAAAGTAGAGAAATTCAAATTTAGAAAATTTTAAATTTTTCGAAATGTTTGGTAAATGTTGGATTCTTTTATAAATAAAGGTGAATTATATTGACTCAAATTTACCACTGTCATAAAGTACAATGTGTCCCGAGAAAAACATCTCAGAATGGCTTGGATAAGTAAAAGCATTCCAAAGTTATTACCACATAAAGTGACGTATGTCAGATTTGCTAAATTCTTCCTGGGATTTAGGCCTCTTTCACACGGGCGTTGCGGGAAAAGGTGCGGGTGCGTTGCGGGAACACCCGCGATTTTTCCGCGCGAGTGCAAAACATTGTAATGCGTTTTGCACTCGCGTGAGAAAAATCACGCATGTTTGGTACCCAAACCCGAACTTCTTCACAGAAGTTCGGGCTTGGGATCGGTGTTCTGTAGATTTTATTATTTTTCCTTATAACATGGTTATAAGGGAAAATAATAGCATTCTGAATACAGAATGCAAAGTAAAATAGCGCTGGAGGGGTTAAAAAAAATTACATTTTTTTTAACTCACCTTAGTCCACTTGATAGCGCAGCCAGCATCTCCTTCTGTATTCTTTCTTTAGGACCTGGGTAAAGGACCTTTGATGATGTCACTCCGGTCATCACATGATCCATCACCATGGTAAAAGATCATGTGACGTACCATGTGATGAGTGACGTCATCAAAGGTCCTGTAACTGTATTTAATGCTCACCACAGGTCCTATTCAACAAAGGAGACACAGGGAGATGCCGGGCTACGCGAGCAAGTGGATTAAGATGAGTTAATTTTAAAAAAAAAAAATTTTAACCCCTCCAGCGCTATTTTACTTTGCATTCTGTATTCAGAATGCTATTATTTTCCCTTATAACCATGTTATAAGGGAAAATAATAATGATCGGGTCTCCATCCCGATCGTCTCCTAGCAACCGTGCGTGAAAGTCGCACCGCACTTGCTTGCGTGAAAATCACCACTCATCTGAACAGCCCCATAGAAATGAATGGGTCGGTATTCAGTGCGGGTGCAATGCATTCAACTCACGCATCGCATTCGCGCGGAATACTCGCCTGTGTGAAAGGGGCCTTAAGGTGAAAAGTGGCTCGGTAGTGAAGGGATTAAAGAACATTGTCCCTTCATATATTGCCTCAATGTGCATTATTATTGACTAATACGATTTACTTGTAAAGATGACAGTAAAATTATAAGCTATTTCATTATACAGTATGGTGACAACAGTAATATAGTGTTTGAGATTATTGAGACAAAAAATGTATTTCCATTTCTTTTCTGTCATAAATATAATTTTATTTTAAGAATTTTTTTTTTTGTCTATTACACGATTATTAAACCAGTTTGCAGGGTTGAAAATAAAATAAGCTAAAGGTAGGAAATGTCATAAAAGAAAAAAAGAGTTATTACTCGCCGTCGAAATCCCCTGCCATTCTACAAATCTTGTTGACCCACTGGTCTTTGCTGCTTTTCTTGCAGTGGTGATGCGCCATACACCCATGTGACCACAACAGCCAATCTGGCCTCAGCAGTCCCATGCTTTAGACGCCAGCATCACCAGTGATTGGCTGCAGCAGTTACTTTTTAAAAAAATTTATAAATTCAAAAACATTAAAAAAAGCGGGAGTCCTAGAGCTTGTGAATGTGTCTGCACCTTCAGGGACTGGGTCAAGTACTAAAGAATACCGTGCAACTCTTGAACTTTTCTCTTTCCACAGGATCCTTTATTTCTCAGCCCACAATGACCCAGCAATAGTCTCGCTCTCTCGTTTATAGTCTTCTTTCAGAGTGACAATATTTGGGCCTACCTGTATCTGTGCAAAACCCCTCAGGCCCCTACATCCTCTGGTCTCTCACTGTGGCCCATTGTCTCAGGCAACTACACTACACCACTCCACTCAGGCCCCCCATTACTCTGCCTACCCCTTGACCAAGACCCACCGACTGGCCTGTTCTGCTCACCCACTCAATGCAGACTCCAATGGCACCTCACACAGTCTGACCACACATATATAGTTATTGGTGGTGAACTCTGCTATTTAACACTTCTACTAGCCCCCTGGACAGTGTTTTGGTGCAACTCTCAGCAATACAAGACTCACCACCAAGTCAGCTTTGAGATCTGCATGGGCCGCACTGTTGCCCCAAGGGATAACAGATGCACAAACAGCATGGTGCAACATGAGGCTCACAACATGCGAACAACAAAAATTTAAAGGGAACCTGTCACATTGAACATGGCATCTGAGCTGTAGGCAGCATGTTATAGAGCAGGAGGAGCTGAGCAGATTGATATATAGTTTTGTGCAAAAGGATTCAGCATAACTTCCATTCATTGAAATTCCTGCAATGATTTGCTGCCCAACCCCCTGAAGAAGGAAGCCTAGCTGGTGAAACAAGTCGGGGGGCAGTTGTTAGGTTTTAGTATCTGATTGTTTGTCTCATATGGCTCCAATCAGTGTCTCCAATCACATGTACGGCAGTGACGTATTCGCAGTGTAACACTTTTGTGTAGGCAGATTCAATCACTGCAACTGGTTATGAGTGTTATGCCATCAGTCAGTGACTGACCTGTGTGGGGAGAGTGCACATCACTGCAAGGTGTTATGAATAATCACACACATACTAGACGCCCATTGTGACAAGCAACAGTTTATTTTTAACGCCTTTTGCCTTGCTCACTAGACCAGCATTTTAATGAGTAGCGAACAAAAGTTACTTTTTAATAATCACTATTATCTGGGTCAAGTTGGCATCTAGTCCGTAAGGACATTTTGGTGTGTGAATAGCTATAAAGCGCAACATAGACTAGTAAAGAATAATGCAGAAGCTCCTGTATATGCCTTGTGTACGCCTGTTTTAGTTCATGTGCCATTAATAGATCGTCTGCAATTTTAATTCCCCCTTCCTTTCTCATATGGTTCTCCTAATGCAGCCTAGATTTCTCATCATGTCAGAGGCAGAGGTGGCACAGTAAAAAACAAAGCTAGAGGTGGCAGAGAATCATCATCCTACACTTGCTCTGCTTATAATGTAAGGGCAGAAAGTGATAGATCAGTGGATTTTATATCCCAAACTCACAGTCTCAGTGTTTTGCCACGAGATGTAGCTTCACACTATTTTACTGTCTTCTCCTTGTGATAGGTTTATCTGTGTCAACTCTTACAAGCAGGGGAGAGCAGTGTGAAGCAGCATCTCGAAGAAATATACTGGAACCTCTGCATACTATACTCACAGAATAGCACAGACAGCTAGTGACAATCAAGGTGAGATTTAATAATCATTACTTGCCCCCTTGCTCCATTACATAAGACAGAAATTATTGGGGTCATTTATCAAACTGGTATAAAGTAGAACTGGCATAGTTTCCCATAGCAAGCAATCAGATTCCACCTTTCATTTTCTAAAGGTGCTGTGAAAAATGAAAGGTGGAATCTGATTGGTTGCTATGGGCCAGTTCTACTTTACACTAGTTTGATAAATGACCCCATATATCTTTAGCAGCACTAGGAGTTTCTGAGAGCTGCCAGGAAGGATTTCATAGACGATGATGTAATACTGCTTTTTACAGGACATCAGTCACACAGGGGAGACTGACCTCCTGTCCAGTGATGGTCAGTTCGCAGTGTTCGCCAACGAACACACGCGGGCTGCCATCTTCACTCACCCGTCCGGCAATGCACAGGTAAGCCCTTACCTGTGCCGGGAGCCGGTCTGAAATCAAATGCGATCACCGGGAGCAGGCAGTTCCGAGAACAGACGCCGGGGGCCTTCATCAGGCTGTTCTTGGAACTGCCTGCTCCCGGTGACCGCATTTGATTTCAGACCGGCTCCCGGCACAGGCACAGGTAAGGGCTTACCTGTGTATCGCCGGACAGGCGAGTCAAGATGGCAGCCCGCATGTGTTTGTTGGCGAACACTGCGAACTGACCATCACTGCTCCTGTCTACACAGCAGAAATTTCTCAGCTGGTGGTCAGACCGGAGATTACAAGACCCAACTGCCCACAATAAAAAGGTTCAAAATGTATTGATGAAACATATTACACTGCTGAAATATTGCTGCTGAGACAACATTATATCAAAATAATTGCTGAAGTACTTCCTTAAATGTTCAGTTTCTCTACTCTAATGTTCAAATGTTTACTGGGACTTCGAAAGCCATCAATATCACATTGGTGGGGGTCCCACTACTGACACTCCAACCAATCAGCTGTTTCAGGACATGCTGTGCACTGGAAAACTACAGTGTATAGTCACCGTGCCAAGGTACTGCATCTTCTCATGGCAAAGAGTTGATCAGTGGAGGTGCCAGGTGCTGGACCCTGCCGATCTAATACCGATGTTAGGTCATCAATAAAACGGTTTCCAAGGTTACTATGGTTTTTAAAAGACAAGCTCATGCTTTTTTTTTCAATTTGGCCTCTCCTGACCCATTTTCACAATGTAAACAAATCCCTCTGGTTTGTTTCCGTCCTGTATGTAGCACTTCATGTTCCTGTATCCAACCAAACCCATGATGCACTTCTCCTTTCTCTGCTCCAGCACCGCCCCTAACAACACCCAGGTGTTGGGGGCGCGACTAAGGCCGGGCGCCCGGAGTGCACAGCGTCATAGCAACCAATGACGCTGTGCAATCTGGGTGTCAGGAGGAGCAGGGCAGCAGAGACTATGGCACAAGGGGGGAGAGATGATGGCACAAGGAGGGAGAGATGATGGCACTGGGGGTGTAGAGCTGATAGCTATGGGGTGGGGGAGAGCTCATGGCACTGGGGTGGGGAGAGCTGATTGCACTGGGGTGGGGGAGAGCTGATGGCACTGGTTGGGGAGAGCTGATGGCACTGGGGGAGTAGAGCTGATGGCACTGGGGTGTGGAGCTGATGGCACTGGGGTGGGGGAGAGCTGATGGCACTGGGTGGGGAGAGCTAAAGGCACTGGGTGGGGAGAGCTGATGGCACTTGGTGGGAGAGCTGATGGCACTGGGGGAGTGGAGCTGATGGTACTGGGGTGGGGAAGAGCTAATGGCACTGGGGTGGGGGAGAGCTGATAGGACTGGGGGAACGGACCTGATGGCACGGGGGAAAGCTGATGGCACTGGGCGATAGTGGAGCTGATGGCACTGGGGGGAACTGATGCACTTGGGCTGATCACACAGTCGGGAACGAAGGGTGTTGGGTACTAATGGCAGGATCCAGCAAAAACTCTAGTGTGAAAGTAGCCTTAGAGGACGTCCAGGCAGCATGCTGAAGGTAGAGCTGGCTTGGTGTTGTGGACCACATCTCACCTCCTAAGGCCCCTGCTCCCTATCCATATTAGACACAATTGGAGGAGGAGGACAGAACGTGGCAGCTATTGATGGCCACCATAGAGGCACAGCTCCTTGGGAAGTATTTTGTGCCGCACTGTGGTATTACTGACCCTCCCAACTTGTGTTGGCCCCATTTACTTGTGTTGCCCCACCTTTTGTCAATTTGGACCCACCTACAACATTGGGGCCACTTTAAGTTCCTATCTGTTCCAGCTGCACCTGGATTTGGCTCAAAATCACTGGTGGAGATCACTGACCAAAACACTGACGTGTGAATGAGGCTTAACATTGCAAATTCTTCTAGCAAGGGTTAATTTACACTGCGTTTGCAGCATTCCTCTGACATAGGCCATTGTATACCTATATTGCATGGTACACATATATATAACAGCCCAACAGAGTTTTGGTCTCTGTCGGGTGAATTGGGGCCTAATAATACTTTTGACAGAGATTTCTCAATATTCTGAATGCACCGAAACCTTCTACTGTACATAGCTGAGTGTGAACGTAGTAGTAAAATGTTAGTAAACCCTACAAACACAGAAAATAAGTTTTCTGAGATATTTATATCGATGGCCTATCCTCGGGGGTGCCAGGGAGTCGAACCCTCACCAATTAGCTGGTTGAAGAGACAATACCCATCCACTGAGTGCGACAGCCTCTTCCTAGGGCAGTGACGTCACATTTATCCATCACATGGCCTAGCTGCCATTCACTGAATGGGGCTGAGCTGCAATACCAAGCACAGCCACTATCCAATGGGCGGCGCTGTACTTGGTAAGCTGTGGCACTCACATATTTTGCTGTGTACAAACAGGTAATTTACATGGTTTTTAGGAAATGAATAGACTGTGATGTAAGATGTAAAAAAAAGTGCAGACATACAAAATAATGGGAGAGATTTATCAAAACGGGTGTAAAGGAAAACTGGCTTAGTACCCCATAGCAACCAATCAGATTCCACCTTTCATTTTCCAAAGGAGCTGTGAAAAATGAAAGGTGGAATCTGATTGGTTGCTATGGGCTACTAAGCCAGTTTTCCTTTACAACACTTTTGATAAATCTCCCCCAATGATGTCCTTTTCAAATACGTTTGACAGTCTCTTTCAAGGCACCTATTTTTAAATCCCTTATAATAAATATATTGACAAATTAGGTAATGGATCCGATGGACTTCTGTGGGACTTAGGGCTCATGTGCACGACCGTATGTATTTTGCGGTCCGCAAAAAATGGATCCACAAAAAACACGGATGACGTCCGTGTGCATTCCGTATTTTGTGAAACGGAACAGCTGGCCCCTAATAGAACAGTAGTATCCTTGTCCGTAATGTGGACAATAATAGGACATGTTCTATTTTTTTTGCGAAACGGAAATACGGACATACGGAAACGGAATGCACACGGAGTAACTTCTGTATTTTTTGCAGACCCATTGAAATGAATAGTTCCGTATACGGTCCGCAAAAAAAAAACGAACGGACACGGAAAGAAAATACGTTCGTGTGCATGAGCCCTTAAACTGATGGCAAATTTTAGGTGTAAATTGTCCAATCTATGTCGATCATCTGTAAAAAGAAAAAAATGCGCACCATGATCTACATTTACAATGCATGCAGAAAGTTGTTCCGTTTTTATTTACAGCCCCATTGACTTGAATGGAGCCACGGAACGTGATTTGCGGTCAATAATAGGACATGTTAAATCTTTGAACGGAAATACGGAAACGGAACGCACACGGACACCTTCCGTGTTTTGCGGATCCGCAATTTGCGGACCTCAAAACACAACGGTCGTGTGCATGTAGCCTAATTCTGAGTTCTGTGTCAAAATGGTGAATATCTCTTCAGTGCTGTAACCTGCCCCAGTTTAGTAACTTTCTAGTTTCTCATGTCTGCCTTGGTTTGTTCCATTTGAAGTCAGCCTGTGTCCTGGTCATAGTTCATCTGGATTGTTCTGGTTTGTCAGTCTGAATCCTCTTCTATTTTGTTCATATAAGGCTACTTTCACACTAGTGTTTTTCTTTTCCGGCATAGAGTTCCGTCCTAGGGGCTCTATACCGGAAAATAACTCATCAGGTATATCCCCATGCATTCTGAATGGAGAGTTAGGGTACTTTCACACTTGCGGCAGGACGGATCCGACAGGCTGTTCACAATGTCGGATCCGTCCTGCGGCTATTTTTCGCCGTGCCGTCGGACCGCCGCTCCGTCCCCATTGACTATAATGGGGACGGGGGCGGAGCTCCGGCACAGCACGGCGGTGCACGGCGAAAGGCCGCCGGACTAAAATTACTGCATGTCAGGCTTTTTAGTTCGGCGGCTTTTGCCGCGCTGTGCCGGAGCTCCGCCCCCGTCCCCATTATAGTCAATGGGGACGGAGCGGCGGTCCGGCGGCACGGCGAAATAGCCGCAGGACGGATTCGACATGGTGAACAGCCTGTCGGATCCGTCTTGCCGCAAGTGTGAAAGTACCCTAATCCGTTCAGGATGCATCAGGATGTCTTCAGTTCAGTCATTTTGACTGATCAGGAAAAAGAGAAAACCGTAGCATGCTACGGTTTTATCTCCGGCGAAAAAAACCTGAAGACTTGCCTGAATGCCGGATCCGGCATTTTTTTCCAGATCCTGAATGTATTAGGATACGGCATTCAAAATACCTGAATGCCGGATCCGTCCTTCCGGTCTGCGCATGCGCAGACCTTTAAAAATGAGTAAAAAATAAATACCGTATCCGTTTTGCCTGATGACACCGGAAAAACGGATCCGGTATTGCAATGCATTTTTCTGACTGATCAGGCATTTTTCAGACTGATCAGGATCCTGATCAGTCTAAAAAATGCCTGATCAGTCAGAAAACATGACATGCGTTTGCATACAGTTTGCCTGATCAGGCAGGCAGTTCAGTCAACAGAACTGCCTGCCGGAATCAAACAACGCAAGTGTGAAAGTACCCTAAGTTACGCCTCTTTCACACTTGCGTTGTCCGGATCCGGCGTGTACTCCACTTGCCGGAATTACACTCCGGATCCGGAAAAACGCAAGTGTACTGAAAGCATTTGAAGTGTTACTATGGCACCCAGGACGCTATTAAAGTCCTGGTTGCCATAGTAGGAGCGGGGAGCGGGGGAGCGGTATACTTACAGTCCGTGCGGCTCCCCGGGCGCTCCAGAATGACGTCAGAGCGCCCCATGCGCATGGATGACGTGTCCATGCGATCACGTGATCCATGCACTTGGGGCGCCCTGACGTCACTCTGAAGCGCCCCGGGAGCCGCACGGACGGTAAGTATGCTGCTCCCCCGTTCCCCGCTACACTTTACCATGGCAAACAGGACTTTAGCGTCCCGGCAGCCATGGTAACCATTCAGAAAAGGCTAAATGTCGGCTCCGGTAATGCGCCGAAACGACGTTTAGCTTAAGGCCGGATCCGAATCAATGCCTTTCAATGGGCATTAATTCCGGATCCGGCCTTGCGCCAAGTGTTCCGGATTTTTGGCCGGAGCAAAAAGCGCAGCATGCTGCGGTATTTTCTCCGGCCAAAAAACGTTCCGGTCCGGAACTGAAGACATCCTGATGCATCCTGAACGGATTTCGCTCCATTCAGAATGCATGGGGATAATCAGGATTCTTCCGGCATAGAGCCCCGACGACGGAACTCTATGCCGGAAGAAAAGAACGCAGGTGTGAAAGAGCCCTTATCTGGATTCCATCCTAGTTCATGTCTGATCAGTCTTGCTTATTTTCTGTATGTATGTACTGTTTCCGTACGTCCAGGCTCCTGTCCATCTTGCCAAGCTAAGCCATGTTTGAAGTGTGTCCAAGTTCCTGAAGTCCGTTCCTAAAGTCAGTGTGTCCATGTACAAGAAGTCTGTATATCTGGCTCTTGTCGTCTGTCTGCCTTGGTTCCTGATTCTATTAATCTGCCATTGCTCCATGTTTTGTGTCAAGCCTTTAAGGCTACTTTCACACTTGCGGCAGGACGGATCCGACAGGCTATTCACCCTGTCGGATCCGTCCTTCCACTATTTCGCCGTGCCGCCGGACCGGCGCTCCGTCTCCATTGACTATAATGGGGACAGGGCGGAGCTCCGGCGCAGCATGGCAGTGAACGGCGAAAGGCCGCCGGACTAAAAGTCCTGCATGTCCTACTTTTTAGTCCGGCGGCCTCTCACCGCGAACTGCCGTACTGCGCCAGAGCTCCGCCCCGTCCCCATTATAGTCCTTGGGGACGGAGCGCCGGTCCGGCGGCACGGCGAAATAGCGGAAGGACGGATCCGACAGGGTGAATAGCCTGTCGGATCCGTCCTGCCGCAAGTGTGAAAGTACCCTAAATCGTGTTTTCCTTGAATACACGTTTATTCTTTTTGATTCTGAATGCCAGAGTCTCTGGTGTTTTCACTAGTGTTCCTGACCACAGTATTTCAGCTGCCAAATACACTGGGACCATCACAGAAGGTAGCGGTCTGGTTGATAACCCGCAACAAAGTCTACATCCCTGTACAGGGGTAAAGAGTGAATACTGGGAATAATACCATTACGGTTTGGCCCAACGTCAAACTATTAACTTGGCACAATGGTCCTACTACCATTTCCACACGCATGTCTGTAACATTTGGAACAAACAGAACTCTTCCTAGAGCTGCCCACCCCTCCAAACTAATGGGGGGAGAAGGGCCTTGGTAAGAAAAGGTGACCAAGAACCCAAGAGTTACCCTGTATCAGCTCCAAAGACCCTGTCTGCAGATGGGAGAAACTTGCAGAAGATCAACCATCAATGCAGCACTCCACCAACCTGGTTTTATGGCAGAGTGACCAAAAAGAAGACTCTCTTTAGTAAAAGAAAACCATGTCTGCCGTTTGCAAAAAGGCTCTTAAAGGATTCTCAGACTGTGAGAAACAAGATTCTATGGTCTGATGAAATCAAGTTTGAACCTGTTTGCCTAAATTCTAAACGTCATGTCTGGAGAAAACCTGCCACTGCCCCTCACCTGCCCGATACTATCCCTACAGTGAAGCATGGTGGTGGCAGCATCATGCTGCGGAGGTGCTTTTCAGCGGCTGGAACAAGACAACTGGTCGAGGTCAATCATAATCTGAGTTCATAATAGAGTGTTCTGGACCTGAGGCTGGGTCAAAGGTTCACCTTCCAACAAGACAATGGCCTTAAAGAGGACCTTTCACTAGAATAAAAAATCTAAACTAACTATACAGACATGGAGAGCGGCGCCCAGGGATCTCCCTGCACTTACTATTATGAGCTGAGTGCTGTGATTGGCCAGCGCTACCGCATGGGAGAAGGAGACGCCGGCAGGTTCCACTGGGTGGAGCCTAACATATGCAGATACCGGAGCCTATACCGGGTGAACGGAGCGGCGCCCAGGGATAATAGTAAGTGCAGGGAGATCCCTGGGCGCCGCTCTCCATGTCTATATAGTTAGTTTAGATTTTTTACTCTAGTGAAAGGACCTCTTTAAGCACACAGCCAAGACAACACAGTAGTGGCATAGGGACCACTCCATAAATGTCCTTGAGTGACCCAACTAAAGCCCTGACTTGAACCCAATCGAACATCTCTGGAGAGACCGGAAAATGGCTGTACCACATCCAACCAGACAGAGCTTGAGAGAATCTGCAGAGAATGGCAGAAAATCCCAAATCCAGGTGTACAAACCCTGTGGCATCATACCCAAGAAGACTGGAGGCTGTAATCACTGCCAAGAGGGTTTCAAGTATTAAGTATCTTCCTTTTTTCCTTTTCAATAAATTGGCAAATGTTTCAAATATTCTGATTTCACTTTCTCATTATGGGGTATTGAGTGCAGAATAATGGGGAAAAACAGGAATTTGTTTTATTGTGAAACAAGCACGTAACATAACAAAATGTGAAAAAAGTCTGAAAACTTTCCGAATGTGTTGTATGATAGAAGCCAACAGGTGATGGATTAGATAACTAATGTACAAAGTGAGATTTGTTTACATCAATTTCATTAACATCAATGGTGGAAGATAATGGACACCCAGCAGATCTCAGGCCGAATTTAGCCGGTAACAGGCACATTTGGCTCTGCTGAAGCATATTTTATGTATATGTATGCAGCATTTCTGGTTGACCTTTCATATATGCTCATACTGTATTGTCAGCCAGCATCATATTGACTGTAAAAAATATATATATATATTTTTTAAAGGATGTGTTGTTATTTCCCCATAAATGCCCTCCCCCCCTTCAATGGACCCCTAGGCACCTGCCTCCTCGTCTACTCCTCATCCCAACCCTGCATCCAGTATATCTCCTATCCATACAGTTGTCGTACAAGTGGGTCATACATTAAAGGGGTTTTTAAGGCCCCTTTCACACGAGCAAGTATTACGCGTGGGTGCAATGCATGATGCGAACGCATTGCGCCCCCGCACGGAATCCAGGCACATTCATTTCAATGGGGCTGTGTACAGGTGCGTTGGTTTTCACGCGTCACTTGTGCGTTGCGTGAAAATCGCAGCATGTTCTATATTCTGCGTTTTTCACACAACAAAGTGAATGGAGTTGCGTGAAAATCGCATTGCATCCGCAAGCAAGTGCGGATGCGATGCGTTTTATCATGGATGGTTGCTAAGAGATGTTGTTTGTATACATTCAGTTTTTTTTCACGCGTGTGCAAAACGCATCAAAAAGCAATGCACCTGCGCGATAAAAACAGATTTTTCACTGAAGGCATTCGCAACGCATCCGGACCTAATCCGGACACGCTCGTCTGCAAGGGGCCTAATATTGATGACCTATCCTCAGGAAAATGACATCTTACCTTTAGGGTCCATTCACACGTCCGCAAAACACGGACACCTGCAATGTGCGATACGCAATTTGCGGATCCGCACATCACAGACACTATAATAGAAAATGCCTTTTCTGGTCCGCAATTGCGGACAAGAATAGGACATGTTCTATTGTTTCCAGGAACGAAATTGCGGATCCTGAAAAAAAAAGGATCCCAAAAAAACGGATGCCGATCCCGCAAAAACGGATGCGGATCCAGGAAATGTGGATTTGCATCCGTTCCAGCCCCATTGAAAGTGAATGGGTCCGCAAATTGCGGAACGAATGCGGACCCAAATTACGGACGTGTGAATGGACCCTAATTCTGTGGGTCAGTGCGATTATAGCAATACCAAATTTATACAGAATATTTGTTACGTTTTATAATACTTAAAGAGGACCTTTCACTTGTATAAACTATGTGAACTGAGTATGCTGCCATATAGAGCGGCGCCCGGGGATCTCACTGCACTTACTATTATCCCCGGGCGCCGCTCCGTTCTCCCGTTATGCCCTCCGGTATCTTCGCTCAGTAAGTTATAGTAGGCGGGTCTTCCCTTGTCCTGTGGGCGTCTCCTTCTCCTAGGCTGCAGCGCTGGCCAATCGCAGCGCACAGCTCACAGCCTGGGAGAAAAAAAACTCCCAGGCTGTGAGCTGTGCGCTGCGATTGGCCAGCGCTGCAGCCTAGGAGAAGGAGACGCCCACAGGACAAGGGAAGACCCGCCTACTATAACTTACTGAGCGAAGATACCGGAGGGCATAACGGGAGAACGGAGCGGCGCCCGGGGATAATAGTAAGTGCAGTGAGATCCCCGGGCGCCGCTCTATATGGCAGCATACTCAGTTCACATAGTTTATACAAGTGAAAGGTCCTCTTTAAAAAAAAATACAAAGCATTCACAAAAAGTCTTTCTATTGCCATAGTCGGACCCCCATACATTTTTTTTTATTTCTGGAGCTTGAGCTTTCTGAGGGCTCTTTTTTGTGGACGAAAGCTCAAGTTTTTATTGATACCATTTTGGGGTATGTACTTTTTATTTTTTAGGACAAAGACGAAATGTTAAAAAAATTGCAATCCGGGCGTTATAGCATTCACTGAATGGGATAAATATTCTTATATTTTAATAATTCAGATATTTCTGGATATCAATTATGTTTTTTATATTTGAATTTTGTAAAAACAATTTTTTTTTAACTTATTTCTAAAAAACGTGAACACTGAAAATGTTAGATCTCTTATACCATAGACTGCAATAAAATACTGTGGTTTATGGTAAAATCACAATCTTTCCTATTAAGCCCTTCATAGCAACTGAACTTATGGCGGGGGTGAGGGATGGTTATCTGAAGCAGTCCTGCCGTGGAAAATGACCTCACAGTTGACATCTGAGGGGTTAAATGTCCATGATAGGAGTTGTCTCTTATCACCGACGCTGTCAGCTGTTGTACCTGCTCAGCTCCTAAGCAGGTGCCATCTCTAAAGACCTGACATCCGGCGTACATGTTCTTCTGTTGACATAAATTCATGGCATATTCTGGAAGCTGTCACTAGGGGGAGGTCGGGGCATGGAGACGTTTACAGCTTGCATTAAAGGGTTATTCTCATCTGGGACATTGATGGCCCAACGCCAGGATATGCCTTGCTCCCTTTTCACCACTATGGGACTTCAGAAAACAGTGGGCGTGCTTGGTCAACTAAGTCCCATAGCAAAGAGCACCATATTTTTTAAGCACCTGTTCCACTTTTTCTGACATAGACGTCGGCTAAATTGGATGAGGCGGAGTGGAACACTTTTTTTTAATTAGTAATTTCCTCCTCTCATTGTGGATGGCATACTAGGGTTTATTTTCCAAAAATTCCCGCCACAATTTGTCATACAAATCATTTTGGGGAGGCAAGTATTACTATGGGGCCCTATGAGATCTGTGTACGACTGTGGATGTCGAGAAGAGGTTGTCCAACAGGATACATTTTTTTTAGATAAGGGGCAGAATGATGAAAAACAATAAAAGTAGAATTACTAACTTCACCGATCTCTGTCATTCCGATGCTTACTGGTCTCCGTTTCCTCCAGGCTTGCCACACAGGAAATGGCAGGAGAAGTCCACTCAACCAGTCACTGGCAACAGTCATGACTCACCTCAACTAATGATTGGTTGAGGGGGCACCTAGTGCCATTTCTTGCGTGTCAAATCGAGACCTGGAAGTAGAGATCAGTGGTGGGACAGTAAGACTTGGAATGGCAGGGGATTGATGAGGGTTTCCGCAAAACGGACAAGAATGGACTATGACTTCTCATTTTTGCGGGGCCACGGAACGGAGCAACGGATGCACACAGCACACGGAGTGCTATCCGCATCTTCTGCGGCCCCACTGAAGTGAATGGGTCCGCACCCGAGCCGCAAAAAATGCGAACCAAACCACGGTCGTGTGAATGAGCCCTAACTGTCAGAATTAGGTCTTAGTTTGAAACTTAAGGGGGTTGTCCACCTTTTATTAAGGGATGGCCTGTCCTTCGGATGGAACACCACAAGCTGATTGGGCGGTTTCGGGCAGAAGCTCCTGTGATGGAAGCAGACAGCTCTGTCTACTTTGTAGCGGTCTGACCTCTTCATGGCAGCGCTGCTCCTTGTCACTTCGATGGGAGCAGCACTACAGTGACAAGCTCAGTCCACTACAGAGTTGATGAGCCGTCTGTTTCCGGCGCAGGAGATATTGCCAAGCAGCTGATCAGGGGGGCGCTGGACTCCCGCCAATCAGCTTGTGATGTTGTATCCTGAGAATAGGCCATCACAATAAAAGTGGACAACTGTTTTAAAACCTTTTTTAACTGATGGTCGGTCGGCCACAAAGCTAAATGCTACATAACGCTTACAGGATACAGCCTATATTACACAGATCTACCTGGACCATCTCATCCAAGAAGGAT
Organism: Bufo bufo; assembly: GCF_905171765.1. Taxonomy (NCBI): domain Eukaryota; kingdom Metazoa; phylum Chordata; class Amphibia; order Anura; family Bufonidae; genus Bufo; species Bufo bufo. Next base: position 470,765,348 of record NC_053392.1, on the reverse strand, counting down.
ACAGCACTCCACAGTGCTACAAACACTTAAAGGGGTTACATTACGTCAGCAAATGGCATTTATCATGTAGACCAGGGATGCTCAACCTGCGGCCCTCCAGCTGTTGCAAAACTCCAACTCCCAGCATGCCTGGACAGCCTACAGCTATCAGCCTACAGTAGGGCATGGTGGGAGTTGTAGTTTTACAACAGCTGGTTGAGCATCCCTGATGTAGACAAAGTTAATACAAGGCACTTACTGATGTATTGTGATTATCCATATTGCCTCCTTTGCTGGCTTGATTCAGCTTGATAATCCAGCAGCAGTGGTCGTGCTTGTACACTCTAGGAGAATGTGATGGACTCTCTGGTGGCCGGGACTGCAGGAGCTCACATAGGCACGCATGCGCAGCAACTCCCGTCCTGGCCACCTCCCATCCTGCAGCGGGGCAGCAACCCCTGGATACAAGCTGTGCCTAATGGATGGAAACATGACTCTCAAGCTTGCAAAGGAGGCAATATGGACAATCACAACACATTAGTAAGTGCCTTGTATTAAACTTGTCTACATGATAAATGCCATTTGCTGAAGTGAGACTACCCCTTTAATTAATTTATTCCATCAGTGTTTCATGACTGACAGTAAAACAGACCTAATGGTTATTCTTCAGGCTTGGCTAAATATTAAAGAGCATTATGAGGTAATTCTGCCCATGAAGCTTCTTGAAGTGCAAGGAGCATGGTGGGATGGTAACAGAAGTGAGAACTACATGCTTCTCACTTTCAGGACACAATCCTGAAGCACATAACTTTTATTATCAGGAATAGTGTGAATGGAAGTTCCTTGGGGGCGGTGCTTCAGTGTGAAGTGCTGTCTGTATTCTGCACTGAGCTGCATCACGGCCCATCCCCTTTGCTGTGGGTGACAGCTGTAGGGGAGCCCAGGTCAGATGCTGTGAAGGAGCTCAATGTAGACAGCAGAATGTACTTCACAGTGAAGCTCCACCACTAGGGCACTCGCAGGAGCAAAACTTACTAGGATAAAAGTTCATATTCACCCTTCTCCTGATAGGTCCTGCTCAAAACTGCTGAAAGACGTTAAAGTAATTGGGGAAATTTATCAAAACTGGTGTAAAGGAAAACTGACCTAGTTGCCCACAGCAACCAATCAGATTCCATTTTTCATTTTTCAGAGCTCCTTTGGAAAATGAAAGGTGGAAGCTGATTGGCTGCTATGGAAAAATAAGCCAGTTTTACTTTATACCATTTTTGATAAATCTCTTCCTTTGTGTAAAGAGCATCTTTAAAGGGGTTATCCCATGACTAATGTAATAAATGAAAACCAGACATCATATAGCACATGACAGTCTCTTTCCAACAAAGCTAGAACCAGCCCTGTACCTCACAGGGATCCAGAGATCTCCACATTCATTTATCTGCTAGAGTTATATGAAGCCGACAGCTCAAGGGGGTGTCTTTTCCGCTACAGCTCAGGGGGTGTGTCTGTGCTCTCCCTATCACAGTTAAGGGGGCGTGTCCGTACTCTCCCTATCACAACTCAGGAGACGGCTGAAGGATAAAACTGAGCATGTGCGGCCATTTCTGTCAGCCGATCAAAGAAATAAGAAAAGAAAAAAACAGCAGGTGGCGCTTTACAGATATATTTTATTGAATAACTCAGTAGCTATGGTAAATTTTTAATTACATACAACTACAAAAGTATTCAGATCCAGGTGCTGGTTTGAATACTGTAGAATATTTTCCGTGGGAGAACCCCTTTAAGATGCTGATAGGACTATGCTTCAA